>NW_016884269.1:0-504 GCF_001698545.2 Rhinopithecus bieti | reverse complement strand
CTGCGATGGGTTCGAACTTCCTCCTTTAGCTTGGATAATTTTGATCGTCTGAAGCCTTCTTCTCTCAACTCGTCAAAGTCATTCTCTATCCAGCTTTATTCTTTTGCTGGCAAGGAGCTGCGTTCCTTTGGAGGGGAGAGGCACTCTGATTTTAGAATTTTCAGCTTTTCTGCTCTGTTTTTTCCCCATCTTTGTGGTTTTATCTACGTTTGGTCTTTGATGACGGTGACGTACAGATGGGGTTTTGGTGTGGATGTCCTTTCTGTTTGTTAGTTTTCCTTCTAACAGTCAGGACCCTCAGCTGCAGGTCTGTTGGAGTTTGCTGGAGGTCCACTCTAGACCCTGTTTGCCTAGGTTGTAGCAGCAGAGGCTGCAGAACAGCGAACATTGCTGAACAGCAAATGTTGCTGCCTGATTGTTCCTCTGGAAGCTTCGTCTCAGAAGGGTACCTGGCAGTGTGGGGTGTCATTCTGCCCTTACTGGGGAATGCCTCCCAGTTAGGCT
>NW_016884268.1:0-922 GCF_001698545.2 Rhinopithecus bieti | reverse complement strand
TGAAGCTAGGGAATTTAATAATTGTTTCACTAGGTAAGGGATGAAGTAAATTCCATTGCCTTTCGTTTGATTACAATCTTCCCTGCTGGTTTAATTAAAACATTCATGTGAGGAATAAGAAACATGGTACAGGATCTAATTGTTTTATTGTATTGAATGTAGAGTAGGAACAATGAAACCGAAAGGTTTATCGTTGTAAAACTTAAATGTTTCATGTAAATCTAAATTGCAGACACAGGTCAGCTATAGACAAATGTCAGTAGACTAGATTCAAAATGCACTGCAGGCAGAAAAGATGACATTTATCAGTCATCCATACATCAGTAACTAAAACAATTTTAGGGTTGTCTAGACAGGCATTTATTATTTCTGAAATTTAAATCTTTAGTAGAAGGACAACAGGAGGCATAGTATCTATATTTAGTTTCATAAGAAATGAGGAAAAGGCCTAGAAAAAAATCCAAAACCATTTGCAGGAATATACGTGTAGAAAAGAATATCATTGCTGTTACTCTATACTGGAAGTAACTATATGATTAAATTAGCTTTCTCAGTTACTGTGACACAGGCCTGAAAATTACAATAAATACTGGTAAACATGATTTAATTTTATGAATTTTGGATAATTTGCCAATAACGATATTTTAAAATCTGCTAATATTTTACAAGTTTTCATTCTTTTAAAATTGCTATAAAATTAGAAAATTGTGTTTAAATGTAACTTTTGAAAATCATAGAATTAGGCAGCAGAAAATTAAATATGCCAACATTATGAAAATGTCATTCAACATCTTTTCCAAATTCAAGGACAGTAAAATATTGTGAGAAATAATAAAAAATATATGAGAAGATTATAAATTAACTTTCAATCTTCCAAGATAAAACAAAATTGGGTAGAAAATTTTATTTCCACTATATTTGA
>NW_016884267.1:0-7470 GCF_001698545.2 Rhinopithecus bieti | reverse complement strand
AAGGCTGCGTGCCAGTATTCAGAATGCCACAGAGCGCCTGACTGCTGTACCTTCAGAGCCTCCACGGGCACCCCAGTCAGAGTTCTGGGGATGGATTCCTGAGGTCCCACTGCCGGGGTCCCTCACTTTGCCATCCTGCAGGCTTCTCCATCCTCAACCTTTTAGATTCCCGCCACACTGAATCTAAAAGGGACAACGTGATCTCCAAGCTGGTGGCCTAGGAGCCTGCCGATAACCTACACATTCATCAGCCCTCCTGGGTCAAGGCTGCCTCGTCCTTCCCAAGAGAGTGGAGAGGTTGAGCAGTGGAGCTACTCCTTGGCCCACAGGGCTGACTGACTGGGGCAGGAGTCAAGGGGAACTCCCTCTCTTTCTGTGCTCCACCGAGCTATCTGAAAGTCCCCACCATGCTCCCCAGTACTGACAGCCAGAGGGAGGAAGGGCTCACCAGAATCATTGGGCAACTCTGATGGGCATCAAGTCTGCTTTGATTATAGATGAGTGGGTAAGAGGCTCCTCTCAACTTGGGGTCTTCTTAGGAGAGCAGTGTCAATGCAGAACAGGTTTCAGCCCTGTTCTGGAGACCACAGGTCCTGGAAGGCTGGGACACCATTTGCAGCCCCAGCAACATCTATTAGACAGAGCCAGCAAGGTCTCATGCTGTGTGGTGTATTTCAGCACTTTCTCAAATTTACCCAGGGCAGCTTTTGGTGTGTTTGGTTATTTTATAACACTACTCACTATACAATTTCTGTCATGCCTGTTTTTTGTATCAAAAGGGTGCTGTAACTTAAAAGACTGGGCATGTCCAACTTGGAATATTCAAACCATCTTTTGCAAGGGATGTTTTAAATAGGCATGAAGGGTTGTGTTGTTTTAATCAGGGTTAAGGATCTGGAATCAAAGGTTTTGGTTTACTCCATCTATGGTATATCTTAAAATCTGAGCAAGATGTCCTTGCCTTTTTTGAATTTGTTGATTGTGCTGCAGTTCCACAGCTCGAATTTAGGTGGCACACACCCAAAACTGAAAACCTGAGCTTGGAGGAAATGAGTCAAAAGATAGGTAGGTACAGGACAGGGCAGTGGTGACACTACAGCTTTCAGGGTTCCCACTCTGTCAAGAAGGAGCGTGTCTTAGCAGGGGACGAATGCATGTGTGGGAACCACCACAGAGCCCTACGTTAGGTATATGTTGCTAGTAGTTTGTTAAGATATTTGAGTTTGGAAATTTCATTATTTTTTCTTTTTTAAAGGTTTCCTCATGAGGACAAATAACTGATTTTGAGTACAGCAGCATTCAGTTGAAATCACCCTTTCTGTGGTAATTCCAAGTGAATATTTTTCTTCTAGGTGATGAGTTTCTACTTTCTCTGGTTTTTACAACAGGAAATGAAATGGTATCTAAACTAAACAAGCTGTGGTATGATGATTATTCATTTTCTGTCATTCTGTGCTTTTTATGAACTAGGGTGGGCTCTAGGTGAACATGGAGAATGGGCCAAATACAGCAATTTTGATGTTGCTACCCATGTTCCCCTGATGTTCTATGTTCCTGGAAGGACGGCTTCACTTCCGGAGGCAGGCGAGAAGCTTTTCCCTTACCTTGACCCTTTTGATTCCGCCTCAGAGTTGATGGAACCAGGTATAAAATATGCTGAAATGATATTGCTTGACAGTAAGATCACCTTTAGTTTATATGTGAACCACTTTATTGAATCATAGGCTTTGGAGGTTACACAGACCCTGCTTCCTGCCTTGTGTTGGAATTTCTTCTCAACGTTTTGTGGTCAGCACATGCTTCCTGAGCATCTCCCATACTCTGGGCAGGGAAAGAGTGACAGAACCAGAACTGACAAGTATGGTCCCTGTCCACAAGGAGCCTTGTGGGGTGGTGATGGACAAAGGAACAGGTGTATCCCCAAGATGAGGAGGGCTGTGGTACAGTCTACAAGAGCCTGCTCCAGAGCTTAGAGGAAGGGGCTGCCCCCGTAACAGATGAGTAGAATCCTTTCCCTCAATGCACCCTTTTGGTAGGGACTCAGCCTTCTTTATGGGGGGTACATTTTCCATTTTGACAGCTCATCAATCTAGTGAACCACTAGATCTGTAAAATCTACCAGGTGATTCTACTCTGTCCTCCCCAGCAGTGAAGGGCAAGTTTACTTTGACTTCCATGTACCAGTCCTTCAAAACTTTGAAAACAGCAGTGATGCCTCCCACCCTATCCCTCCACCAATACCTTCTCTTCTCTAGGCTGAAATCCCCAGTCCTTCAACCATTCGTCACAAGGTAGTGTTTAGACCTGTGGTTGTCCTGGTCTCTGTCTTCCAAAATGTTTCAGTTTGAGAAGGCACTTCCAGAATACCATTTGGACCAGATACCCCTCCTGGATGTGTGGGCAACCTGTGTGGGTTCTTGTGAGTTCTATCCTGACTCGATCTGCCCAGTGCATTTCAGAGACAGGTTGTATACTGTCTCTGAAATGGCGTAAGATGTTCGCTGTTTTTGGAGTACCTCTTCTATGAACTATGCTAAACCAGATTGCCCCCTTTCTGGACTTAAGCATTTAATCCATCCTTAACATCTAAATCTTGTATTGTATGTTGATTCCTGTTTAAATTTGTCTGGTTCTGGACCATCATTCTGGCTTTTCTGGATCTTTCCGAGTTTGCTTTATACTACTCAGTTTTATTTTTTGCACATTTGATTTTTGTGCACTGCATGCCCTGTCTTCTTTCATGCCATTGATAGAAAGGTTAAAGAGTTTCAAGGCATGATTTTAGCCCTTTGTTTGCTGGGAAAGGTCTTCTGATTGGTTGAGAATCTTTTCTGAAACTTTTGTTGGGAAGTGTTCAGCAATTTAGAAATGGATGTAACTGCACTGCCTTTCAGTTTATTTCCAAATTTTATCTCTAGTTGTGTCTTTTCCCTGAACTTCGGGCTTTTGTTTCCAACAGTCTTTCCCACTTAGCCAGCCTAACATATCCAAAGCTGGACTTCACATCTTTCGTCTTCAGCTTTTCCTTCAACACTCTTCTTGTCCTCAAGAAATGAAAATAGTCACTCATGCCAAAAAATCATGGAATAATCTCAACCCCTGTTTTTCTCTTACTCCATATGCAATATTCAGTCTATGAGCAAGCCTGTCACACTCCATTCAGACTCTGTGTACCACTTCCCACCACTTCCCCTGCCACTGCCTTGGACTAAACTGCTGCTATCTTGTGCTGAAGTACTGCAACAGCTTGCTAAATGGTCTCCTTGCTTGTGCCCTGGATCCCTTGGAGGTTTTCCTCCTCAGAGCAGCCACAGTGATCTCACTAAAACCCAAGTCAAGTCATGTCACAACCCGGCACAGGAGGCTCTTATGTACCCTTCTTGATCTGAGTAAAAGTCACCACAGTGGCCTTACATGTTCTGGCCCCATTATCTCCCTGACCTCATCTTTTTATAAGTATCCAGGCGAGTTGTCCTATACAGTGTCCCACAGCCTGGATTTGTCTGATTGTTTCCACATGACTACATTCAGGGTAACATTCTTGACATGTGTGCTACATGGGCTATTGTATTCTCCCATTGTGTCACATTTGGGGGTGGGGGGGTGCACTTCATGGCCAATGTTACTAGTATTGTAAGTTTGATCACTCGGTTGAAGAGCTAGGCATCAGCCAGATCTTGCCATTGTAAAGGTATGCTTTTCGACTTTCTTTACTTGTTTTCTTTTTATTTTACTTACAAATCAAGTGTCTAGAAAATGAAATCAAGTATGATAAAGCACTATCTTAAAGATCCAGAAGGGCCAGAATGATAGTGCAAATCCAAGATCAATTTTAACAGGAATCAATATAAAGTACAATATTTAGACTTTAAATATGGGTGAACCACAATGAAATACTACTTCATACCCACTAGGATGGCTATTAATAAAAAACAACAAGAACAAAAAGCTGTGAAAGGTCGGGTGTGGTGACTCACGCCTGTAATCCCAGCACTTTGGGAGGCCAAGGTGGGTGGATCACGAGGTCAGGAGATCAAGACCATCCTGGCCAACAAGGTGAAACCCGATCTCTACTAAAAATACAAAAATGAGCTGGGCATGGTGGCATGTGCCTGTAATTCCAGCTACTCGGGAGGCTGAGGCAGGAGAATCGCTTGAACCTAGGAGGTGGAGGTTGCAGTGAGCCAAGATTGCGCCACTGAACTCCATCCTGGAGACAGAGCTAGAATCCGTCTAAACAAGCAAACAAACAAAAAAATGAAACAAGTATTAAGACTGTTAGTGATTATATGGAGAAATTGGAACACTTATGCATTGCTGGTAAGAATGTAAAATGGTACAGCCACTGTGGAAAATAATTTGGTGGATCCTCAGAGTTAAACATAGAATTACTCTATGGCCCAGAAGTTCCACTCCTAGGTATATATCCACAGAGCTGAAAACAGGTATTCAATCAAAGGTTGTACATTAATGTTCATAGCAGCACTATTCACAGCAACCAGAAAGTGGAAGCAACTGAGATGTCTATTAACAGAAGAATAGACAAAATGTGGTCTGTCCATACAATGGAATATTATTCAGCCTTAAAAAGGAAGGAAACTGACACATGCTACATCATGGATGAACCTTGAGGACATTATGCTAAGTGAAATAAGCCAGTCACAAAAGGACAAATACTGTATGATCCCACTCCTTTGAGGTATCTAGAGTAGTCCAGTTCATAGACATAGAAAGTAGAATGGTGGTTTCCAGTTGCTGGGTGAAGACGGAGAAAGGGGAGTTGTTATTTAATGGGGACAGAATTTCAGTTGTGTAAATTAAGAGGAGTTCTGGAGATGGATGGTGGTAATGATGGCACAACAGTGTAAATGTACTTAATTCCACTGAACTGTACACTAAAAAGTTGTTACGATGGTAAATGTTATGGTGTGTGTATTTGACCATAATAAAATGAAAATATAACTCTAATGCAGACATCCAGAAGGGGGTAATGTGTGGGGTGATGCTGTGGGACTCAGAATATCCCGTTCCTCAACAGACTTTTTTACCTAGTGGTTTTAGCCTTAATTGATGCTCCTTGTCTGAGTCAGTTATTACATTGGTGGTTCCAAAATTCAGGTTGTTTTAAAAAGTGCCAACAGGCTGGTGGGACTCTAATTTTGTGTCCTCCTATTTGATTGGATGAGTAATTAATGCAGGGCGAGGTACTGAGGTGGTGTTTCTAAACGTCTGTTGTTAAAGATAAATGTTGTAAATTAAAAAAAGAAAACATGGAGCCCAGACAGGTTCCTTTACTGATCCTGCCTGGCCATGTCAGGCTTTTATAATGTAACCCATTCTGCTCTGTTGCTTCCTGTTTCAGGCAGGCAATCCATGGACCTTGTGGAACTNCCCACACTCCTTCAGTGGACCTTTAGGAGTTGGACCCAATCTAGTTTCCCAGCCTCTTCTCCCACGACTTCGCTCTACGAATGGGTCTGCTCCAGCCACCAACTTCTCTGGGCTCCTTGAAGGTACCTAACCCCTTCAGGCTGTCCTTCCCCATTTCCCACCTAACAAAACCCTTTCGACCTTCAAGGCCCAGCTCAAACACCCACTCCTCTACGAAGCCTCCCCAGTCCCTTGCCCAGAGTGAGCAGTTCCTTCCTCTTCACATTCACCTAACTCCTCTTGCCTGTAAGATGCCCCTTACAAGTAACAAAGACATGAGTGTGCACCTACCTTCAAGGAGCCTCTTCCAGGAGGGGCCTGGCTTCGATCTGCTTTTGACATGATACTTTGCACTGAGATCCGCCCTCTCCTGCCAGGCTGTGCTCACACCAATACCAAGAGATCACGAGACGCTCTACCAGCAAATGCCCTGGAAGCACATCCCCTTCATGCCCCTGGCAGTTGTCTAATGCACACACGAGATGAAAGCAGCTCTCGGGTGGCCTGTTGCAGGGCACAGCACAGTTCTGCCTATGCCAAGGCAGATGCTGGGCCCTTCCCTATTGTGCTCAGCACATACCCGTTCTCCAGGGCACCTTTCCTGGGCATTAATTCATCCAGGCAGTTAATATGGATTGCACAGCCTGCTGTGTGCCAGGTACCATGTGGACCCCACCACCCATGCCCAATGCAGGCCCCTCTAGTGGGCAACCCTTGCTCCACACCTCCCTGCTGGGCTGCTCAAGACTGTCAGGTCGGGCTCAACCTGCTCTCCAGCCCTGCTTCCTTCCTGTCCCTTTCCTGAGGGTTAGTTAGCCCCAGTAAACCTTTGGTCCTGCCAACTCCCTCTCACAGTCTGCTTCCTGGAGGACCCAATCTGAGACAGTGGGTTCCAGAGTGGTCCGAGAAAACAGGTGGTAAGATGGGGTCTTGGTACAGGATTGTCCTGCATCTGCCCAACTGGCAACGAGGTTCCCATCTTCGGGGATAGGTGGCACGCAGGTGGCTCTAGGGACAAGATGGCAGGCTAGTTGCTAGACCTTTGATGTTAGAACTTTTGCTGGGATGGCTGGCTTGTGAAGGGGAAGTTCCTGGAAGGCGAGGAGATCCAGGCAGGGCAGATGCCTGGAAATGAAAACTCAGGGAACAGACAGTGGTATGTTTCCTGAATGACCCACGGGGATTAATGAGAAGCCAAGGGCAATTAACAAACATCTAAAATTAAGCAGAAACACTGGAGTCTTCCTGGTGGTTTACAAAGTAGCCCCGATCCAAGCAATGGGCAAGCAGCAAAGTCTGAAGAACAAACCCAGGACTTGCTAAGGTGGCTGAACTCCAAAGACAGTTGAACGCTCAGCCAAGGCGGGTCTGTCATGCCAATGACACAAGTCCTGCTGGGAAAACCTATGTCCCTGATACATGGAACAGGCACGTCTAGGAGAAGGTCTCTGAATATCTGGTCTCCCTAGATGCCCTTGAAACTTCTGAGCTTGCAGCATCAGCCCACCCCTCCCATGAAGCACTGCAGGCACCCTATCCCGAAGGAAAATAAATAACACAAGAATTTTCCCCACAGGTGTCCTCCCTCCCAGGAGTGGCCCTCATCTTATCACTGGCTGCCAGGTAGGGTGATCAACAGTCCCAGTTTGCTGAGGGACTTGCAGTGCTAAAAGCTGGCGAGTCCCAGGGAAGCAGGAGGAATTGGTGAGCTGACTGCTACACCCGTGACTAGAGTGAAGGTGCAGCACAGAGCTGCACAGGCAGGGTGTGCTGGGTCTGGGAAGGGGAAAAGCGATGACATCCCTGAGGAGCTGCAGGATCAGCATGCACCTGTAGCGGCCGCAGGGTCCCTGTGGGATGGGACCCGGATGCAGCTCAACCAGTGGGGCCGGAAACAAAACTACATAAGGGACTTGGAGACACTCTGCTGCTCAACACAACTGAATGCCCTGGTAGGGAGCCAAAGGGATGGGGCAAACCTGTGGATGGCATGGGATGGGCATCAGTGATGGTCCAGGCCTGAGTGATGGTGAAAGGCCC
>NW_016884266.1:0-1073 GCF_001698545.2 Rhinopithecus bieti | reverse complement strand
TATTTTGTAAAGTTCTGTCTTATTTTAATAGACTTTTAAAAGAACAATTATAGATTCACAGAAAACTGAGATGACAGTACAGGAGTTCTTTTCTTTCTTTTTTTTTTTTTTTGAGATGGAGTCTTGCTCTGTCTCCCCGGCTGGAGTGCAGTGGCCGGATCTCAGCTCACTGCAAGCTCCGCCTCCCGGGTTCACGCCATTCTCCTGCCTCAGCCTCCCGAGTAGCTGGGACTATAGGCGCCCGCCACCTCGCCCGGCTAGTTTTTTGTATTTTTTTAGTAGAGACGGGGTTTCACCGTGTTAGCCAGGATGGTCTCGATCTCCTGACCTCGTGATCCACCCGTCTCGGCCTCCCAAAGTGCTGGGATTACAGGCTTGAGCCACCGCGCCCGGCCTAGGAGTTCTTATTACATTACATAACATGTATGTTATGTATTGTATGTATGTATTAATATGTTATTACATAACATATTACATTATTAGGGCACAATTTATGAACTGATGCTGATAACATTAAAAGTCCAAACTTTATTCAAATTTCCTTAGTTTTACTTAATGTCCTTATTCTATCCAGGATCCCAGCCAGGGTATCACATTACAGTTAGTTGCCATGTCTCAGGTTCCTCTTGGCTATGACAGTTTTCAGACTTCCATTGTATTTGATGACCTTGACAGGTTTTTTTTTTGGAGATGGAGTCTCACTCTTGTCGCCCAGGCTGCAGTGCAATGGCTCAATCTCGGCTCACTGCAACCTCCACTTCCCAGGTTCAAGCGATTCTCCTGCCTCAGGCTGCCAAGTAGCTGGGATTACAGGCGCCTGCCACCATGCCCAGCTAATTTTTTCGTATTTAGTGGAGACGCGGTTTCACCATGTTGGCCAGGCTGGTTTTGAACTCCTGGCCTCAGGTAATCCGCCCACCTCGGCCTCCCAAAGTGGTGGGATTACAGGCATGAGCCACTGTGCACGGCCTAATTCATACCTTTTATGGCTGAGTAGTATTCCATCATATATATATATATATATATATATATATATATATATACCACCACAATTTCTTTATCCACTCGTTGAT
>NW_016884265.1:0-968 GCF_001698545.2 Rhinopithecus bieti | reverse complement strand
TATTTAGAAAACTCAGGATAATTAAGAAGGCAAAACAGGCTGATGCCTGTAATCCCACAACTTTGGGAGGCTGAAGCAGGGGATCTCTTGAGACCAGGAGTTTGAAACAAACCTGGCCAACATAGCAAAACTCGTCTCTACCAAAATATAAAAGTTAGCCAAGTGTGATGGCATGCACCTGTAGTCCCCGCTACTCAGGAGGCTGAAGCACGAGAATCCCTTGAACCCAGGAGGCAGAGGTTGCAGTGAGCCGAGATCGCACCACTATACTCTAGCCTAGGTGACAAAAAAAGAAAAGAAAAGAAAACAGAAAAAAGCTATTGTTTTCCGTGTATCTATGTTGCACCCATATATCTTATCACACTCTCTTAATATGTCTTGTAATTGTTTTGCCTTCTTTTTTATTTTTTTTGAGACAGAGTCTCGCTCTGTCCCCAGGCTGGAGTACAGTGGCATGGGTACCACTGGCTCCTCGAGTAGCTTGGATTACAGGCACGTGCCACCATGCCCAGCTAATTTTGTATTTTAGTAGAGACAGGGTTTCACCATGTTGGCTAGGCTGGTCTCTAACTCCTGACTGCAAGTGATCCTCCTGCCTTGGCTCCCCAAAATGCTGGGATTACAGACATGAGCCCCTGCTCCCAGCCCACAATAGTTTTTTTCTACTTTAATAGGAACCAACTAAAATAAGAATGGGAACATATTTATGCATATGTAATGTTGAAATAAACTAGACATTCTTTAGGAATAGTTCTAACAAGTAAGTAACAGAAAATATAGAGGAAAACTCTTACAATGTTTTGAGACAAAAAAATGAATAGCTGAAAAGCCTTCCATGTTTTGGGTAGGACATCTTAGATCATAAAAAAGTCAATTTTGTTAGTTAAGAAAACTATGAGAAAGAAAACAGTAAGGGAGATTTGCCCTACCAGATAATCAGAAACTAAAGCCACAATAATCAAACCTGT
>NW_016884264.1:0-1074 GCF_001698545.2 Rhinopithecus bieti | reverse complement strand
CTTATTGTTCAGCTCCCACTTGTAAGTGAGAACATGTGGTATTTGGTTATCTGTTCCTGTGTTAGTTTGCTGAGAATAATGACTTCCAGCTCTATCCATGTCCCTGCAGAGGACATGATCTCACTCCTTATAATGGCTGCATAGTATTCCATGGTGTATAGGTACATTTTCTTAACCAGTTAATCATTGGTGGGCACTTAGGTTGATTCTGTGTCATTGCAATTGTGAATAGTGCTGCAGTGAACATACACATGCCTGTATCTTTATAATAGAATGATTTATATTCCTTTGGGTATATACCCAGTAATGGGATTGCTGGGTCAAATGATATTTCTGGTTCTGGGTCTTTGAGGAATTGCCACACCGTCTTTCACAATGGTTGAACAAATTTACATTCCCACCGACAGTGTAAAAGTGTTCCTATTTCTCCACAGCCTCACCAGCATCTGTTGTTTATTGACTTTTAATACTCACCATTCTGACTGGTTTGAGATGGTATCTCATTGTGGTTTTGATCTGCGTTTTCTAATGATCAGTGATGTTGAGCTTTTTTTCATATGTTTGTTGGCTGTATAAATATCTTCTTTTTTTTTGAGATGGAGTCTCGCTCTGTCGCCCAGGCTGGAGTGCAGTGGCCGGATCTCAGCTCACTGCAAGCTCCGCCTCCCGGGTTTATGCCATTCTCCTGCCTCAGCCTCCTGAGTAGCTGGGACTACAGGCGCCCGCCACCTCGCCCGGCTAGATTTTGTATTTTTTAGTAGAGATGGGGTTTCACCGTGTTAGCCAGGATGGTCTTGATCTCCTGACTTCGTGATCCGCCCGTCTCAGCCTCCCAAAGTGCTAGGAAATATCTTCTTTTGAAAATGTCCATTCATTTCCTTTGCCCACTTTTAATGAGGTTGTTTGTCAATTTGTTTACGTTTCCTTGTGGATGCTGGATATTAGACCTTTGTCTCAGGTGGATAGATTGCAAAAGTTTTCTCCCATTCTGTAGGTTGTCTCTTCACATTGATAGTTTCTTTTCCTGTTCAGAAGTCTTTTAGTTTAATCAGATCCCATTTGTCAATTTTTGTT
>NW_016884263.1:0-542 GCF_001698545.2 Rhinopithecus bieti | reverse complement strand
GGAATATGCTGACAAATATCTGCCACAACCTGTTGCTGACTCCTCTAATCCCTTCCTACAGACAGGACACTGGGTTCTGGTAAAAGATCCCAGTCCTACCCCAACTACCCCTCACACCTAAATGGAAGGGACCTTACCAGACCATCCTTACTACACCCACGGCAGCAAAACTCCAGAGACTCTCCATCCGTTTCATTATACTTCTCTCAAGAAAACAGACTTGCCTTCATCACATACCCAAACAACCCAATCTAAAACCCCTTCAGTCTTCTCTTGTGTCTCCACAGGACCCACTTCTCTTTGCCTCATCCAAATTCCTGAGGAAAAGGAGGAGAAATTCACATAAGCCGCTTATGTCCCTTTCCCAAACTTTCATCACTTCCTAACCAACCTTGTTACAGACCTTCACTGGTATCCTTACAAAGCTCCCATTATACATCCTGATCAGTTCCTTACCGTTCTATGGGACCTATGGCTTCAAGGAACTTTCCAGGACTTTACTCCTACCCAAATAACTTTTTTCTCTTTTGCTTGTTTCTTTC
>NW_016884262.1:0-924 GCF_001698545.2 Rhinopithecus bieti | reverse complement strand
TTAATCTTTTACTGTGTGATTCATTTTTTCTTCATTTGATTGTGTTACTTTTGATATTTGGAAAGGTTTATGTGTTTATTCTGAAATGCATCTTTAAAATTATTATTTTATAAATTCTGTATTTTAGATAGTATTCTTCAGATACATACCATGAATGATAACGTAAAGAGTTTTATTAATCTTCTTTGTCCCTCTCATCCCATTACTTGCAGTTCAGTAGTGTTATTTTTTTAGTGTGCACCTTGACAGAATCCTTTAAATTAAATTTCTGAAACAACAGTGAGCTTATTCCACTTTTGCCTCTTCTCCTCCTCCTTTAATTTACTTTTATTTATTTATTTATTTATTCATTTATTTATTGAGATGGAGTCTCACTCTCTCACCCAGGTTGGAATGTAGTGGTGCAATCTTGGCTCACTGCAATCTCCGCCTTCTGGGTTCAACTGATTCTCCTGCCTCAGCCTCCCAAGTAGCTGGGATTACAGGCACCTGCCATCATGCCCAGCGAATTTTTTTTTTTTTTTTTTTTTTAAGTAGAGATGAGGTTTCACCATATTGGCCAACTCAAACTCCTGACTCAAGTGGTCTGCCCACCTGGGTCTCCCAAAGTCCTGGGATTACAGGTGTGAGCCACTGTGCCTGGTCTAACTTACATTTTATTGTTGCATTTGCACTAACCCTGCATTCTAAAACAAATGTTCTAAAATCTGAAGTTAAATAAATTTACATCAATTGTACCTTCTCTGATGTAAATCTGTTTCAGACTTCTCTTCCTTTAGTGTGTGCTGGGTTTGCCTCTACCGTCTTGCACTGAATTTTCATATAGAACAGTTAATGTCAACCTGGTTATCCTCCTTTTAAGAGGATATCCTCCTTTTAAGAGGGACTTCCTTTTAAAAAAATTTTTTTTTGAGTACAAAAAAT
>NW_016884261.1:0-1077 GCF_001698545.2 Rhinopithecus bieti | reverse complement strand
TTTCTTTCTCAAATCACCAATTAAAGTTCAAAAGCATTAAAATATTTAGTGAAATAAAAGTTTGATTTTCACCTGAAACAGGCCCCAAAATAAAACTTGATGACCTGTATTTTATTGAGAATGTGATTGATGCCAAGAAATAGAAGGGAGTCATTGAGGAAAGTGGGACAGAGAAAGAAGTAAAACCAGGAAAGAGTGTTTTAATGAACTGTTTACTGCTGAGGGTTACTGGAGCTCAATCCTGCTGGGGATTTTCTAAGGAAATATGTAGAATGTACTTCAAATTTCCTCATTAGTCTATGTAAAGGCTGAGGTTTTCATTCACAATTCCTATGTCCCATAGGTTGATTACCCTGAGAGATATTAACTTCCCCACAGTTTGTTGCCTACTGCTGCTTTGAGGAAACTGAACTAAAATATGCTAAAGTGTATTCTTAATTGCTTGGTCTAGGATATTAGCAATGATGCATTGGAATTGTTCCTTACAAAACTGCTGCAAATGGATGAGGGCACCAGATATGGTACTGTGCAACAAAAGTGTCTCAGTTCATGCTTTGCATCATTCTGATATGCTCCGTGCTGTACATAATTCCACTCTGTCACTATCTCTTCCAAGTGGTGGATGATCATAATGTCAGAAAATTTAAAGAAAGACTTAATTATCTTTAAGAAGAGAGTTTAGTTTCATACTTCTAATTATAACCTATTTTAATGTGAAAATGTTAACTTAGTAAAATATATAAAAAATGCCCTCAAAATATTTCTAAGATAAAGTAAAATTTTACCATTTCATTGTAGCATTATTCAAAGTGATGTATTTCTGTAATAATGAAGGCCAGAAATTGGCAATATATATATGGTAACATTTTAATTGAAACTTCTAAGATGATTTAGAAAAGTGGCAGATTAAAAGGAGATAATTTAATCATTAAATGTGTTTGTTGTGTGAATAGAATGAATTTTGATAACTTTATCAAAATATTTATTTCACTTTTTCATTCCTCATATACCAAAAAAAATATGGATAATATAAACCTAATATAAAATTCCAAATGCCTTGCTTTTGGTGAACAGTGA
>NW_016884260.1:0-463 GCF_001698545.2 Rhinopithecus bieti | reverse complement strand
TCAAACATAACAATATTAACCTTAAATGTAAATGAGCTAAATGCCCCAATTAAAAGACACAGACTGGCAAATTGGATAGTCAAGACCAATTGGTGTGCTGTATTCAGGAGACCCATCTCAAGTGCAAAGACACACATAGGCTCAAAATAAAGGGATAGAGGAATATTTACCAAGCAAATGGAAAGCAAAAAATAGCAGGGGTTGCAATCCTAGTCTCTGATAAAACAGACTTTATACCAACAAAATTGAAAATGACAAAGAAGGGCATTACATAATGGTAAAGGGATCAATGCAACAAGAAGAGCTAACTATCTTAAATATGTATGCACCCAATACAGGAGCACCCAGATTCATAAAGCAAGTTCTTAGAGACCTGCAAAGAGACTTATAATCCCACACAATAATAGTGGGAGACTTTACCATTCCACTGTCAATATTAGACAGATCAACGAGACAGAAAATT
>NW_016884259.1:0-1072 GCF_001698545.2 Rhinopithecus bieti | reverse complement strand
CTTGAAAAACTATTGAATTATTTTACTAAATTTTATCTCATTTTTCTTACTGGAATTTTCATTTTGACTTTTATTATGGTCATAATCTATTCAGTCTTCTCTAAACTTACTGAATGCTTTTAAAGTTTATTTTATTATTATCTTTCTCCAACTGTGTTTTACTTTCAAATTATGACTTCTAGATAGCCCTCAATTTGTAGGTGACTTGAAAATCAGTTTGAAAAAATACACCTTTGCCTTGAATTATTCGCCATCTGTAGACGAAATTAAACACAATATGCATAAAAGAATAAGCAATACATAAAGCTTTTAATTCTGAAATTATGTTCCTTAGAAGTCAAAAGCAGCAATTCTACATTGTAATTTTATTTCCCAAACATATTTATTGACATAAAATGATAAAGTCATTAGAATTTTCTCAAAGATTTAAACACAAAGTTTAAAAAATTTGAAAACACATTAAGTTAAGCCATGTCCATACACTGAAAAGTGGGGCAAATCAAGCAAACACACCATTAATTGTCAAACAGATCTCTCCAAAATAATACCTCAGCTGAAACCAACCTTTCTTTAAAATCATCCTATTTAATTGACATGAGGATGCACTGTTTGCTCAAAACTTAAATTACAGGTCCTTACAAATGTACCGCTCTGGTGCGGGATGTTGATATATTGGGGAGGCTATGAATGTGGGGTCATGAGGTATTTAAGAACTCTCTTATTTTCCACTCAGTTTGGCTGTTAACCTAAAACTGCTCTAAAAAATAAAGTTAACTAAAAAAATAAAATAAAAAACAGAGCCAAGCAAATAACAGGACTGGTCAAAATACAATTCTAGAAACCTGGGTTGACAATAACAACAAAACCATGGCCAGGGATGCATATTCTGAAATGTGTAGAAATGTTAAGGATAAAGTAATTTTAAACTTCTATTATAATACTTTCCATTAAAATATGTTGTGAATAATTCTTAACCTTAAGAAAAAAATGGTAGATCTATGAAGCATTAGAGAATCCTAAAATACATTCTAGAATAGCTTTAAAATATTTTAAAATGTAAATAATTAAAACT
>NW_016884258.1:0-200 GCF_001698545.2 Rhinopithecus bieti | reverse complement strand
GGATCACTTGAGGTCAGGAGTTTCAGACCAGCCTGGCCAACATGGTGAAACCCATCTCTACTAAATTTACAAAATTAGCTGGGTGTGGTGGTCTGTGCCTGTAGTCCCAGCTACTTGGGAGGCTAAGGCACAAGTATCACTTGAACCCGGGAGATGGAGGTTGTAGTAAGCCAAGATCACGCCACTGTACTCCAGCCTGG
>NW_016884257.1:0-780 GCF_001698545.2 Rhinopithecus bieti | reverse complement strand
TATTTCTGTGGGATCAGTGGTGATATCCACTTTATCATTTTACTGCATCTATTTGATTCTTCTCTCTTTTCTTATTTATTACTCTAGCTAGTGATCTGTCTATTTTGTTGATCTTTTCAAAAAACCCGTTTCTGAATTTATGTATTGTTTTGAAGGGTTTTCATGGCTCTATCTCCTTCAGTTCTACTCTGATCTTAGTTATTTCTTGACTTCTGCTAGCTTTTGAATATGTTTGCTCTTGCTTCTCTAGTTCTTTTAACTGTGATATTAGGGTATTGATTTCAGATCTTTCCCACTTTCTTCTGTGGGCATTTAGTGCTATAAATTTCCATCTAAACACTGCTTTAGCTGTGTCCTAGATATTCTGGTACGTTGTGTATCTTTGTTCTCATTGGTTTCAAAGAACATCTTTATTTCTGCCTTAATTTTGTTGTTTACCCAGTAGTCATTCAGGAGCACATTGTTCAGTTTCCATGTAGTTATGTGGTTTTGAGTGAGTTTCTCAACCCTGAGTTCTAATTTGATTGCACTGTGGTCTGAGAGACTGTTTGTTATGATTTCTGTTCTTTTGCATTTGCTGAGGAGTGTTTTACTTCCCGTTGTATGGCCAATTTTACAATAAGTGTGATGTGGTGCTGTGGTGAAAGCATAGTCTCTTGATTTGGGGTGGTGAGTTCTGTAGATGTCTATTAGGTCCACTTGGTTGAGAGCTGAGATCAAGTCCTGAACATCCTTGTTAATTTTTTGTCTCATTGGTCTGTCTAATATTGATAGTGGGGT
>NW_016884256.1:0-1733 GCF_001698545.2 Rhinopithecus bieti | reverse complement strand
TTTTCTCCAAAAGGGATTCCAGAGTCCTCCTGGAGAAGAAAGGTATATTTCTGTGAATGGAATGCACACATCACAAAGCAGTTCCTCAGAAAGCTTCTCTCCAGTTTCGGTCTGAACATTTTCCTATTTCACCGTTAGCCTCAAAGGGCTCGTGAATATCCCAACACATGCCAAACATACACAGGGCTAGAAAACTGCTCAATAAAAGAGAGGCTTATCTGAGGGAGAGGAATTAAGGTGACACAGAGCAGTTTCGAAGAAAGCTTCCTTCTGCTTTTACCTCAGGATATTTCTTTCTCTATAATCTAAGGATCGTTCCCAAATGTCTTTCCTCAGATTCCACAAAATAGGGATTTCAAGCTGCTCCATCCAAAGAATGGTTTAACTCTA
Organism: Rhinopithecus bieti; assembly: GCF_001698545.2. NCBI lineage: Eukaryota > Metazoa > Chordata > Mammalia > Primates > Cercopithecidae > Rhinopithecus > Rhinopithecus bieti. The sequence goes on along the minus strand of NW_016884256.1, from coordinate 1,343 downwards.
GGAGACGAATGCATGCATCGCAAAGCAGTTGCTCAGAGTGTTTCTCTGCAGGTTTCATCGGAAGGCGTTTCCTAGTTCACCACAAGCCTCCGGTCATCACTAAATATCTCTTCACAGATACTTCAAAGACAGAATTTCGAAACTGCTCAACATAGAGTAAGCAGTAACTCTGTGAAGTGAATGCACATATCAGAGAGCAGATTCTTGGAACGCTTCTACCTCGATTTTCTTTCAGTATATTTCACTATTCACCATAGTCCTCAATGCATTCCGAAATATCACTTTTGTGATTCACAGGAACAGTGTGGAAACACTGCCTCGTGAGTAAAGAGTTATAACTCCCTGAGTGGAATGCATACATCCCAAAGTAGTTTCTCAGAAAGCTTCTATCCAGTTTTATCTGAAGATATCTCCTCTTTCACCATAGGCCTGAATGTGCTCCCAAATGTCACATCGCATGTCTGTGCATGACGGAGTTTCCAAACTGCGTATATAATGAAAGTTTTAGCTATTCGAGTTGAATAAATATATCTAACAAAAGCAGTTTCAGAGAAGTCTTCTTTCCAGTTTTGTTTGAGGATAATTCCTTTTCACCATAGTGCTCCCTATACTCTCGAATATCACTTGGTACCTTTTCTCCAAAAGGGATTCTGGAATCCTCTGGGAGAAGAAAGGTATACTTCTGTGAGTGGAATTCACACGTCACAAAGCAACTCCTCAGAAAGCTTCTCTCCAGTTTCTATATGAATTCGTTTCCTATCTCACCGTAAGCCTCAAAGCGCTCCTGAATATCCCTTCGGAGACTAAACAAAACAGTGTTATGATGCAGCTCAATGAAAAGAGAAGCTTAACTGTGCAAGCGGAATTCCCATGACACAGAGCAGTTTCACAGAAAGCTTCCTTCTGGTTTCTCTCTGAGGTTATTTCTTTTCAGGATATTCTAAAGAGCGTTTCCAAATGTCCTTTCTCAGATTCCACAGAAACAGTGATTTCAAACTGCTCAATCCAAAGAATGATTTAACTCTATGAGATGAATGCAAACATCAAAAAAGTGTTGCACAGAATGCTTCTCTCCGATTTTCGATGGAAGACATTCCCTTACCTCACACAGGCCTCCGGTTGCCACTTACGATCCCTTCACAGAACCCTGAAAGACCAACTTTCAAACTGGGAAATGTAGCTTTAACCCTGTGAAGAGAATGGACATGTCAGAGTTCAGTTTCTTCGAGTGCTTCTTTCTGTTTTTTATTGGACGACATTTCACTTTTGCCATAGTCTTCAATTTGCTCCAAATATCACTCTTTTGGTTTTACAGGAACAGTGTTCAAACTGTGCCTTATGAG
>NW_016884255.1:0-216 GCF_001698545.2 Rhinopithecus bieti | reverse complement strand
TGGATTCCGGAATCCTCTAGGAGAAGAAACATATATTTCTGTGAGTGGAATGCACACATCACAAAGAAGCTACTCAGAAAGTGTCTCTCCAGTTTTTTCTGAAGAGGTTTCCTTTCTCACTATAAGCCTCAAAGCCCTCCAGAATATCCCTTCGCAGACTAAACACAAACAGTGTTATGATACAGCTGAATGAAAAAAGAAGCTTAACTGTGTGAG
>NW_016884254.1:0-463 GCF_001698545.2 Rhinopithecus bieti | reverse complement strand
CAACCATTTTCAAGAAGGAGATGCTACTACAAATCAGCTAAGTTCAATGGTACTTATTAGATGACAAGTAACAATAACCATAATTGCCGTTATTATTATATTACGAATACTTACTGTGTCCAAGATATAGTGTTAAAACCTTCATAGACATTCATGTCAGTTAATGCTCACAGTCAGGATGTAGGTATGGTGATGAGTCCCATTTTACAGGTGAGAGAGGTTCAGTTTTCAAGAGCCATACTCTTAACCACTACTCTGTACCCGCTACCATATAAGGGAAGCATGAGAGTCTAGTGTGCCTATTTTAAATTACTGTTCTTAAGTTAGAGACTTCCTGTATGGTGCTATATTCATTTCTGGATTTTTTTAAAGGTGTGGCAGGGAAAAAACAGGGGAAAAAAGAAGAGGTGTATTTCTTTCCATTGTTAAGAAAAATAAGCAAAGGAAGGGAGGGAGAGAGGGA
>NW_016884253.1:0-358 GCF_001698545.2 Rhinopithecus bieti | reverse complement strand
GTGGTATTTTGAAGTGGAGTTCCACCAAACTTAGGCACCGGTAGGATGATTCAAAATTAATACCTTTGTCATTAATACACATAGAGTCAAAGTTTTGCAAATTCAAAATGACCACCCAGTAATCTGTCTGCCTGCTAGATGAAGACTAGCATTGTTTTGGGGCCAATATCAGAATTTAGATTTTCTGCAACACACCAGTCGCCATATCTAGTATACAATGAATTGCAAACATGTAAGGAAATAGGGTATGTAATCCATAACCAAAAGGGAACAGTTTTAGCTGAAACCCAGATGACACAAAATTTGAAATGAGCAGACAAGGATTTTAAACCAGCTATTTAAAATATGCATGTGGACC
>NW_016884252.1:0-459 GCF_001698545.2 Rhinopithecus bieti | reverse complement strand
CCTTCCTTCCTTTCTTCCTTCCTTCCTTTCTTCCTTCCTTCCTTCCTTCTCTCTCTCTTTCTTTCTCTCTCTCTCTCTCTCTTTCTTTCTTTCTCTTTCTTTTCCTTTTTTCTTCTTTCTCTCTCTCTTTCTTTCTTTCATTGTATTTTATTTTAAGTTCCGGGATACATGTACAGAACACGCAGCTTTGTTACATAGGTATACATGTGCCATGGTGGTTTGCTGCACTTTTGACCCCTAAGTTCCCTCCCCTCACCCCCCACCCCTAACACACCCTGTTGTGTGACGTTCCCCTCCCTGTGCTCACGTATTCTGATTGTTCAACTCCCACTTATGAGTGAGAACATGCGGTATTTGGTTTTCTACTCCTGTGTTACTTTGCTTAGGATTATGGCTTCCAGCTTCATCCATGTCCCTGCAAAGGACATGATAATCTCATTCCTTTTATGACTGCATAGT
>NW_016884251.1:0-214 GCF_001698545.2 Rhinopithecus bieti | reverse complement strand
TCAGTAGGTTTGAGGTTTGAGGCAGGGTCTAAGATTCTATGTTTCCGAGGAGTTCGCAGATGACATAGAGGCTGCCATTATACAAGAGGTACTGTGTTTAAACAATGATTATTTTAGAAGTGGACCTTTGGGAATAATAATAACAGGCTTCTTAGGTTGAAAACCAGCCTCAAATGCCAAAGCATATCCACCCCGCAAACACACACACACACAC
>NW_016884250.1:0-216 GCF_001698545.2 Rhinopithecus bieti | reverse complement strand
ACGGAGCTCGCAGTGAGCTGAGATCCGGCCACTGCACTCCAGCCTGGGCGACAGAGCGATACTCCGTCTCAAAAAAAAAAAAAAAAAAAAAAAAAATCTAGCCTCGCAGTGGCTTATTCCTGTAATCCCAACACTTTGGGAGGCCTTTAAGGCAGGAGGATGCCTTGAGCCCAGGAGTTTGAGGCTGCAGTGAGCTGTGATTCTGCCATTGTACTC
>NW_016884249.1:0-924 GCF_001698545.2 Rhinopithecus bieti | reverse complement strand
TTCCAACTTGGTTCCGTTCTCCTCATCATTTTCAGGTACACCAATCAAACGTAGATTTGTTCTTTTCACATAGTCCCATGTTACTTGGAGGTTTTGTTTGTTCCTTTTAATTCTTTTTTCTCTAATCTTGTCTTCTCACTTTATTTCATTAAGTTGATCTTCAATCTCTGATATCCTTTTTTCCACTTGATTGATTCAGCTATTTATACTTGTGTGTGCTTCACGAAGTTCTAGTGCTGTGTTTTCAGCTCCATCAGGTCATTTAGGTTCTTCTCTAAACTGGTTTTCTAGTTAGCAATTCCTCTAACCTTTTTTCAAGGTTCTTAGCTTCCTTGCATTGTGTTAGAAAATGCTCCTTTAGCTCAGAGAAGTTTATTACCCACCTTCTGAAGTCTACTTCTGTAAATTCTTCAAACTCATTCTTCATCCAGTTTTGTTCCCTTGCTGGGGAGTTGTGATCCTTTGGAGGAGAAGAGGCATTCTGATTTTGGAATTTTCAGCCTTTTGCACTGGTTTTCACCATCTTTGTGGATTCATCTACTTTGGTCTTTGATGTTGGTTACCTTTGAATGGGGTCTTTGAGTGGTCATGTTATTCCTTTCTGTTTGTTAGTTTTCTTCTAACAGTCAGGTCCCTCTGCTGCAGGTCTGCTGGAGTTTGCTGGAGATCCGCTCCAGACCCTGTTTTCCTGGGTATCACCAGCGGAGGCTGCAGAACAGCAACGATTGCTGCCTGTTCTTTCCTCTGGAAGCTTCGTCCCAGGAGGCACCTGCCAGATGCTAGCCTGAGCTCTCCTGTATGAGGTGTCTGTTGGCCCCTACCGGGAGGTGTCTCCCAGTCAGGGTACACAGGGGTCAGGGACCCACTTGAGGAGGCAGTCTGACCATTAGCAGAGCTCGAACGCTATGCTGGGAGGTCTGCTGC
>NW_016884248.1:0-215 GCF_001698545.2 Rhinopithecus bieti | reverse complement strand
TTTATCCAACTTATATTAGCCAAATGTCCTTCCAATGTAACCAAATTTCTTTTAAGTGAAAGTTAAGTATTTACCTTCTGTTATCAAGAATTCTATGAATACAAAATGTTTATATTTTCAACTATAGAAGAAATTGAAAATGTCTACATGCTACTAATCTAAAATACAGGCTCTGGGTTTATATGGTGTTAACCTTTCTTCCAGATTTTAAGGAC
>NW_016884247.1:0-216 GCF_001698545.2 Rhinopithecus bieti | reverse complement strand
AAAATAAAATAAATATGGGACAGTTTATCTTTCCCATTTTTTGTTTGGTAACAAAGTACCTTCAGTCTGTCCTTTTCTCCAGTGCATTCTGAAACACTGGGATTTCTTTGCCTTCGAGACTCTGAGAAAAAAATTTCGCTCATATTATACTGCACAAAGGCAGTGAAATTACACCAGCTCTAACACAAAACACCTGGTCTTCTGAGATAAAATTTT
>NW_016884246.1:0-214 GCF_001698545.2 Rhinopithecus bieti | reverse complement strand
GTGGCAGGCAGGCTGGGGCCTCTCAGAAGCACAGAGCTGGCAGAGAGAGACCTGCCCAGGGCGTCAAGAGGAAAGGGCAGCTGTGCAGGAACAGAGTTGATGAGGTGGGGAACTTTTGGGTAAGAAGAGCTGAGTCGGGAGCATTGAGGCAGCGGTTTTCAAACCTCAGAAGCAACAGCAGGGCCGGACACGGTGACTCAGCCAGGACTTTGGG
>NW_016884245.1:0-216 GCF_001698545.2 Rhinopithecus bieti | reverse complement strand
ATAATACTATGAACAACTCCATGCACACAAATTGGAAAATCTAGAGGAAATTAATAAATTCCTGGAAACATACAGTCTCTCAAGATTGAATCAGGAAAAGATTGAAATCCTGAATAGACCAACATGGAGCTCTGAAATTGAATCAGTAACACAAAACCTACCAACTGAAAAAAGCTCTGGACCAGATGAATAAAGAGCTAAATTCTACTAGACATC
>NW_016884244.1:0-504 GCF_001698545.2 Rhinopithecus bieti | reverse complement strand
TTTTAATATGGTTTTTGCTCATTGCTATGCTACAGGTATTATCATACATCTTTTCTAAAGATGGAGGCCTTCTTTTTTATTCAATCAGAAGTTTCTTGTGTTAGGATGATTTTGAGCAGTTAAGAATTGCAAGAAAAGATCTTAACATCATTAGTTTCACGTACATTGTAATGATTGAGTGTGGAGTGTAGAGCAAGATTGCATAGCTGTACATTTTGGGCTTTCCTACTTAATAAACGTGCGACCTCGGACAGGTTATGTAACTTGTCTGAGCCTCAATTTCCTCATCTATAAAAGAATAATAATATCCATCGCATAGGGTTGTATTAAATATTAAGTGAGTTAATATACGTAAAGCAGCTAGAACAGTGCCTGGTCCAGAAAATCAATAGGTAAATGATAGTGTCATTTACCTATTATTTTTTCCATTATTGTTAATAATATTTTAATTTGAACATGATGTATTAATTTCCCCTTAGTTTATTGTTTAGCTCTAGAGCTGCT
>NW_016884243.1:0-895 GCF_001698545.2 Rhinopithecus bieti | reverse complement strand
TCGGGCATCCTTTTAATAGATACAAATTTTAACTAAGAATTTGATAACTTTTATGAAATAATGTAGTATTTGCTAATAATATTCTTTCACCTAAAATATATATTGCTAAACAGGAAAGTTACTTTAATTTTATGTATTGGTGTAAAATCAAAGCTGTCTTAAATTTGAGGAGTTCGCATTTTCTTTATGACAGGTCTTATTTAATGATAGTAAGAGGAAAATTAGTATGATATTATATTTGTAATGATCAATATAATTTAAGCAGAAACCAATAAACCACGTTGAATAAATGCATTTAGTAACAGTTATATAGAGTACATTTATGTTTGTATTTTTTCCCATCTCATTGTCTCTCTTACCCTTTCTTTTCCGAAAGCTGTGTACACCCCAATCTATCAAATGCTAATTTAGCCCAGTTCATTGTGGCATGGATTTTCAGAACTCTCCTCTCCTCTGAAGAAGCCATGTTGATCTCTAAATATCAAGGCTAAAATAGAGACAGAATGCATCAAATCAACTGTTTGTTTACTTAGGGGGGACACTTGCAGAAGTCAACACTACTCATTACCAGATTAGCCTGAGATGTTACGTTATATGTTTAAGATTTTCCTATTTCCATTTCATCTAAATTTCAGAGTTTGTTAAGCTGTTTCCAAAATTTGGGGCACATCTATCTTATAATAAAATAATTACAAATAATTACAAAATTATTACAAAAAATTATTATTACAAAATTATTACAAAAAATTACAAAAAATAAAATAATTACAAAATTATATCCAAACTATAGTTACTTTAATAATTTAAAGAAATCATTATTGTAAATTAATTTTATTTACAGATAAATCAACCCTCTACTGATCCCATATATTCAGTCACAGATTTCTAGAGAAAT
>NW_016884242.1:0-954 GCF_001698545.2 Rhinopithecus bieti | reverse complement strand
AATTTTAGAATTGAAAAGAGAAAACAAAAGGTAAACTTATGTATATCTCAATTAAATGACTCCAGCTAAAAGTAAAATAAACTTTTCTGCGGTAATTTATAACATCTAGAAAAGCAAATTAAACTGTTTTCTACTTGCTTATAGTATTTATAAATTCCTGTTAAACTAGATCATACAGATTTACTTTTATCCAATGAAAAAATTTAAACGTACTGTTCAAGAAAAGAATCAAAAAAGAGAAATGAACTGTGTACACTTACAATTAAATAATGTAGCAATTAGAAGAAAACTCTAGAGTATATTATCCCCAAACAGGTTCTGGGGTTTTTTTCTTTCCTCCTCTTTTCTTCTCTCTCTTTTCTTCTTTCTCTCCTTTCTTTCTTCTTGTTGCCCAGGCTGGAGTGCAGTGACACCATCTCGGCTCACTATAACCTCCACCTCTCAGGTTCAAGTGATTCTCCTGTCTCAGCCTCCTGAGTAGCTGGGATTACGGATGCCTGCCACTGCATCTGGCTAATTTTTTGTATTTTAGTAGAGACAGGATTTCATCATGTTGGCGAGGCTGGTCTTGAACTCCAGACTTCAGGCAGTCCACCCGCCTTGGCCTCCCAAAGTGCTGGGATTACAAGTGTGAGCCACTGCGCCTGGCCAAGAAATGCATACTTTTTTTTTTTTTTTTTAATCCAAGCAATACTAAAACGTGACCATCCTTACTAACCTAGGACTGACTGACTTCCTTCTCCCTCCACTAATCAACTGGCCCTAGTCCACTGACATGGCTGCTTTGAAAGAGAAATGACTGAACATAGAGAAATTTTGTCTTATTTTGATAATGTCCATGTACCTCAGAGTAGATTCTAAATATCTGACCTTTGTTTAAAAAAGGAATCACTTATCATTGAGGATTTTCAGGTCTCCAGTATTTGTTCACAATGTTTTATTTGTGTGGGAAGG
>NW_016884241.1:0-418 GCF_001698545.2 Rhinopithecus bieti | reverse complement strand
TCTCTTGGTATTTTGGATTGGGGATTTCCCATTGCCTCTCTCTCGCGGTAGGGCGGAAACCGGACTCTATCTGGCTACAAAGCATCCTTTGGAGCCACTAGAGACCGGATGGCTCCTGGAGCCGGAATGGAGATTACCTCCAGGCGGACGTCTCCATCCTGGACGGGTCTCACGCAGACTGGAATGGAGTTCCTTTGGGCAGACGTCTCTACCTTTGGGAACTCTCCTGTGGGTCACCTGGTGACCAAAAGCCTTGGGCCTGTGCAGGACTTCTGGCCAAGAAGTGTGAGAGGGAGGCAAGAGGTACTCACCCCTAGGAGACTTGGAGGTGTGGAAAGCAGCGTCTGGGTCCTGGTCCGGCCATGGCGTGGAAGGAGGAGGAGGCTCCCCGGACCTTGGGGGGCCCTGAGGAGGGGTC
>NW_016884240.1:0-220 GCF_001698545.2 Rhinopithecus bieti | reverse complement strand
CCCACTGTTCATGTCCTTTGCCCATTTCTGAATCTGATTATTTCCTTTTTTTTGTGATTGAGTTTTAGGAGTTCTATATATTCAGGATATTAACTTTTTTTTTTTCTCCCCCCCGAGACAGTGTCTCCCTCTGTCATGCAGGCTGGAGTGCAGTTTTGCGATCTCAGCTCACTGTTCATGTCCTTTGCCCATTTCTGAATCTGATTATTTTCTTTTTTTT
>NW_016884239.1:0-253 GCF_001698545.2 Rhinopithecus bieti | reverse complement strand
TATATCAAAAAAGTAGAAGGACCACAAATTTACAAGCTAATGTCACACCTCAAGGAACTAGAAAAGAAACAAACCAAACCCAAAGTTAGCAGAAGAAAATAAATAACAAGGAACAGAACAAAATAAATAAAATAGAACCCCCTAAAATACAAAGGATCAATAAAACAAAAAAATTAGTTCTTTGAAAAGCTATACAAAACTGATAAACCACTAGCTAGACTAAGAAAAGAATAAAGAAGACCCAAATAAACAC
>NW_016884238.1:0-557 GCF_001698545.2 Rhinopithecus bieti | reverse complement strand
GGAGCCGAGTTAGCATTTCGGTGTCGTGAAACTTAGCAGAAGATCCCTAGAGAGATGTACGATTTCTTCTCGTGTTTTAGTCTTCGATACTTCAGTCTTGCATTGAAGTAGGGACAAAAGTACTGACAACAGAGATTTTAATACACTGGTTAAGATCTTTCTCCTCTGGAATCTGTTTCATAGCACATAAGCACAAATTTAATAATACCGATTACTTAAATGAAGGCAAAATTATGCCATGGGCAAAGTGACTGCTTTTCTATTCTGGTATTAGGAGAATCAGATAATAGCAAAAGGCACCATATGTACAAATCCAAACAACAAATCTGAAGGAAAATAAAAGAATGATTGTTTATATGCATATTTTAATAGAGGGGCATATTAGATAAACGGTTGAAATTTCACCAATTTAATAATATTAGAATAAAAGAATATTGCAGTTACTCTAAATAATCATGGATCATATAAAATTTCAAAGCAAAATTTCCTCGCAAATGCTTTTTGAATTCTACTTGAAATTTCTAATAGAATAGTTTAATGCATGAAAAAGATGATTT
>NW_016884237.1:0-1619 GCF_001698545.2 Rhinopithecus bieti | reverse complement strand
GAGTTGAACCCCAAGACACGCCCTTGTGGGCACTGCGGAGATCAGATGCTCTGTGTGCCCCGTGCAGCACTGGGGAGGAAGTGCACAGGGGCTGCTTCAGCACTTAGGAGCCTAAAGGAAAAGCAGATTGGCTGAGAGGACGCCATGAGGCTGAAGCCCCCCAACAGTCTGCCCAGAGCCCCTTTTCCCATTGCACCCTGGACAGCAGGCGGTCCCTGCCTGGGCCAGGCCCAGGGCCCAGAACTGGGAGACCAGTGATGCCCACATTGATCCCCAAGGCAGAAATCATTCTCCTCCCAGGTCCTTCCACCCTTCCTCTCGGGGCCTGATAATTGGGTGTGGGGCCTCTTTCTTCCTGCTGACCTCCTGGGCTCAGTCAGGACCTCTGTCCTCTCCCTCCTTCTGATTGGTCTGGGCTGCAGAGGGGACTCAGCCTGGGTGGGGAGGTCGATGTCGGCTCTAATGGCCCCTGTCACAGGCTCTAGCTCTGCACTGGCCCTGGATGATGGATTCTTCCTGCCTTTGCCACTGAAGCCTCCTGGCAGCCTCCTGAGGTTGGCCTCCTCATCGCCTCCATTTCTCAGATAAGGAACTGGAGGTTCAGAGAGATTTCAGCAACTTGCTCAAGGTTGCCCAGCAGCTCTGGGACTGAGGGAGGACTCAGCCCCACCCTCTGGCTCAGAGCCTGGCTCCGAGGCACTGCTTTGTGCTGACCAACATTCCCTTCCAAAGCTCATTAATGTCCTGTGACTCCAAACCAACAGCACCTTAGGAGGGAGCTCTGGGCAGTGAATTTCTAGGGCACAAGATGTCCCCTTTCTTCCCTCCTCTGTCTGAGTCTGTCCATTCAGAAAATGCTGAGATGGGCCAGGTGTCAAGTCTGGAAAGCGACCCAAAATGAATCAGCTTTTCTTCTCGCTAATGCCTTTGCTTTGACTTCCTCTGCAGATGCCGCAGTCCCCGTGTATCCCCAGTATGTCTCTTGTAAGCAGGAGCTTGCGTTCTCAGATCTGGCCAATGGGTGCATGGGGAAGGTGGGTTCAGGGACCTGGGAGGCCAGTTTTCCTGCCGTTCTGCTGGGAGGGTAGGACTTGCCCACTTGTCCCCATTCCCAGCTTCCCCTCGACAGGAGTTCTGCTTCAAGGACTCCCTCTGCAGCAGGGAGGACCCTGCTGGGTGTGCAGAGTTTTCCACTCTCTAGGGGTAGAGGCTATGCCAGGAACACTCCCATCTCTGGAGGTGGGGAGCAGAGACCCAGGCGCCTCCCTGAGATCTGGAGGAGCTCCATCCTTGTGGGAGGGTTTGGGTCTTTGGGATCCCTTCTAAACCTGAGTTTGTATGTTTCCATGATTTCCTCCCAGAGCTCAGGCCTCTAACTGGGAAGAAGCCAATTATGCAGGAAGCGTTGACGTTTCCATGAAGACCTGACATTCTGGGGCATTACTGAGGGAGTGTGGAGAGTTAGGCACAGCAGCTGCCATATGTCCACTGGCCAGGCAAGCTGGGGTCTGGATGGGTCACGCCTCCTCCCACCCAATCCTGCCCAAACCTCGATGGCAGGGCCTTCTGGAACCACAGTTCTCAACCTCTCTGACAAAAGACCCCTTTTGTTATTTCCC
>NW_016884236.1:0-372 GCF_001698545.2 Rhinopithecus bieti | reverse complement strand
CCTTATCTCTAAAAAAAATACAAAATTAGCTAGGTATGGTGGGACTCTCCTGTAGTTCCAGATACTTGGGAGGCTGAGGCAGGAACATTGCTTAAGCCTAGAAGCTTGAGGCTGTAGTGAGCTATTAAAGTGCCATCCAGGAGAATGGCGTGAACCAAGGAGGCAGAGTTTGCAATGAGCCGAGATCGCACCACTGCACTCTAGCCTGGGCGACGGAGCGAGACTCCATCTCAAAAAAAAAAAAAAAAAAAAAAAAAAAAATCCCCAATAATTCTCCCTTGCGTGAAGAGGGGGGATCCATTTAAAAAAAAAAAAAAAAAAAAAAAAAAAACATGCCATCATACTTCAGCCTGCGTGACAGAGTGAGATCCT
>NW_016884235.1:0-1211 GCF_001698545.2 Rhinopithecus bieti | reverse complement strand
GTGTGTGTGTGGCCCTCATCCCGGCACCGCCTGCCCCACCACGGAACATCACACCTGGACACTGATGAGCTCTGTGTTTGTGTGTGTGCACAGGGTACCTTTTGTTAGATGTCACATCAAGCTCCACCTGCTGGTGCTCACATCTCCTTGTTCACCTCCTCCAGGGCATCCTCCATGGTCAGTGGGGCAGGTCTGTGGCGCCTCATGTACTTCTATTGTGTCCGCACTGATAACATGATTGGCAATGGGTGTCGGGTCCACGTAGGCACCTCCCAGGGCAGGCCCCATGGCTGCCATACCGGCCAACTTGGTCCACTCATAGGTGAAGGTGGGGTCTGGCGTTTGCACAGCTGTGTCCTTCACAAGCACCCTTGTCACGTGCTTGCCCGACTTTTCCTAGACTCGGCTATTTGTGGAAGGTCTGTCTTTACACTTGAAGAGGATTCAGAGTGTCCAGTGTTCTGTCAAGAGACTCCTTGGAACGCGCAGTTGGCTCAGATGCCATCAGACTTGGAGAGTTTTCAAAATCCTCAGAATAAGCTGAACTGACTGTGTTCACCATGGGGCTTTCAGATGGTGGCTGCATGCTGGAAGTGCTGTCCTGCTGGATGGCAGGAGCTGAGCTGGCACTGAGATGCTCCGAGACCTCGCTCTCATCCCCTCTGCAGAGGTGGCCTTTCCCTGTGATGCCCAGCTCCTCGCCTGGGCCTGCTTGGGGCATCCGGCCCAGCGGACACCTCAGCTCTGAAGATTTTGCCAGCTGTTTTCTCTCTCTGAGCACTTTCTTCTTCCTGTTCCAAATCGGAGTTCTCACTGACAACTGGAGACAGATCATCAAGCTATAAAATATTTATTCTAAACTCGTCGAGGCTGTTATCAGCACCTTCTGAGACTGGTTCATCCACTGGCTCAGCCTCACTCCTTCCAGGGGAGGATGCAAGCTTGACGTGCCCCATTCTTAAAGACGCTGATTCTGAAAAGGCACCTGTGATGGAAACTGAGGGCGTGTGGGAGGTGGTGTCACCGGAAACGTGACTCTGTGGGGAGTCTGCTGTTGAGTGAGCGCTGTGAAGGGTTCTCTCTGCTGCCAGGGAGGTTGGCAGGTGTGATTTCTGAGACGGCTTTGCGCTGGAGAGTTCCACACTGGGTACAGTAAATGCTCTTGGCTGAGATGGGACCGAAAATAGTTTTCTTTCTTCTTCCTCACTGAT
>NW_016884234.1:0-958 GCF_001698545.2 Rhinopithecus bieti | reverse complement strand
AGAGACTTAAATGTTAGACCTAAAACCATAAAAATCCTAGAAGAAAACGTGGGCTATACCATTCAGGACATAGGCATGGGCAAGGACTTCGTGACTAAAACACCAAAAGCAATGGCAACAAAAGCCAAAATTGACAAAGCGGATCTAATTAAACTAAAGAGCTTCTGCACAGCAAAAGAAACTATCATCAGAGTGAACAGGCAACCTACAGAATGGGAGAAACTTTTGCAATCTACTCGTCTGACAAAGGGCTAATATCCAGAATCTACACAGAACTCAAACAAATTTACAATAAAAAAAAACAAACAACCCCATCAAAAGTGAGCAAAGGATATGATCAGACACTCCTCAAAAGAAGACATTTATGAAGCCAACAGACACATGAGAAACTGCTCATCATAACTAGCCATCAGAGAAATCCTAATCAAAACCATAATGAGATACCATCTCATACCAGTTAGAATGGTGATCATTAAAATGTCAGGAAACAACAGGTGCTGGAGAGGATGTGGAGAAATAGGAACACTTTTACACTGTTGGTAGGACTGTAAACCAGTTCAACCATTATGGAAGACAATGTGGCGATTCCTCAAGGATCTAGAACTAGAAATACCATTTGACCTAGTCATCACATTACTGGGTATATACCTAAAAGATTATAAATCATGCTGCTATAAAGACACATGCACACATATGTTTATTGCAGCACTATTCACAATAGCAAAGGCTTGGAACCAACCCAAATGTCCATCAATGACCGACTGGATTAAGAAAATGTGGCACATATACACCATAGAATACTTTGCAGCCATAAAAAAGATAAGTTCTTGTCCTTTGTGGGGACATGGATGCAGCTGGAAACCATCATTGTCAGCAAACTTTTGCAAGAATAGAAAACAAAACACCGCATGTTCTCTCTCACTCATAGGCAGTAATTGAACAATGAGAACACTTGGAC
>NW_016884233.1:0-899 GCF_001698545.2 Rhinopithecus bieti | reverse complement strand
GAGATAGAGACACGAAAAGCCCTTCAAAATATCAGTGAATCCAGGAGCTGGATTTTGAAACGATCAACAAAATAGACCTCTAGCCAGACTAATGAAGAGGAAAAGAGAGAAGAATCCAATAGGCGCAATAAAACGATCCCACAGAAATACAAACTACGGTCAGAGAATACTATAAACACCTCTACACAAATAAACTAGAAAATCTAGAAGAAATGGATAAATTCCTGAACAAATACACTGTCCCGAGTCTAAACCAGGAAGAATTCGAATCCTTGAATAGACCAATAACAAGTTCTGAAATTGAGGCAGTAACAGACTACCAACCAAAAAAAGTCCAGGACCAGATGGATTTGCAGCCGAATTTTACCAGAGGTACACAGAGGAGCTGGTACCGTTCCTTCTGAAACTATCCCAAACAATAGAAAAGAAGGAATCCTGTTTCACTCATTTTATGAGGCCAGCATCATTCTGATACCAAAACCTGGCAGAGACACAACAAAAAAGAAAATTTCAGGCCAATATCCCTGATGAACATTGCTGCGAAAATCCTCAATAAAATACTGGCAAACTGAATCCAGCAGCACATCAAAAGCTTATCCATCATGATTAAGTCAGCTTCATCCCAGGGATTCAAGGCTGGTTCAACATTCGCAAATCAATAAACGTAATCCATCACATAAGCAGAACCAATGACAAAAAACACATGATTATCTCAATAGATGCAGAAAAGGACTTCAACAAAATTCAACACATCCTCATGCAAAAAACTCTCAATAAACTAGGTAATGACAGAACGTATCTCAAAATAATACCAGCTATTTACGACAAACCCACAGTCAATATCATACTGAATATGAAAAAACTCGAAGCATTCCTTTTGAAAACCAGCACAAGACAAG
>NW_016884232.1:0-617 GCF_001698545.2 Rhinopithecus bieti | reverse complement strand
TTCCGTGCTTGCCACATACACCACACACGTGCCCCCCCACACCACATACATGACACGCACACCATGCATACCACATACACGACACACACAACACACTATACACACCACACATGCCACATCACACAATCTGTGCATGCCACATACACCACACACACGCCCCCCACACCACCCCCCCCATCCACCACATAGATAACACACACACCACACCATACACACCATACACATAGCACTACACGTCCTGTGCATGCCACATACACCACATGCATGCCCCCCACAGCACATACACAACACACACACCACACCATACACACCACACCATACATACCACACACACCACACCACACATCCCATGCTCACCACATACACCACACACATGCCCCCCACACCACACACCACGTACACAACACCACACAATACACACCACACCACACATCGCGTGCATGCCACATGCACCACATACATGCCCCCCACACCACACACTCCATGCATCACATACACAACACACGCACCACACAATACATACCACACACAACACCACACGTCCCGTGCATGCCACATACAATACACACGCCCCCATACCATACACACTACCCACCACATACACAACACACACACCA
>NW_016884231.1:0-2882 GCF_001698545.2 Rhinopithecus bieti | reverse complement strand
ACCATATATTTGTTTTATATGAAAATGTTTAGGAGAAAATATAAAACATATACTTCTTCCAACCCATCATTATATAAATATGAGGTAAAACTTTTAATAACTTTTAAAGTCTGTCAAGGAAAATCAGTCTTTTGGCTAAGGAAAGAGAATAAGAATTGCAAGCAGTATGCTTGGAAAGGTAATCAAAATGTATGAATACATATAACCAGGGCACTGTGAGTTTATTTAATAAAAGTTACATGGTGATTACTATGGGCCAGTTGCAGTCCTAAATGCTTTTCAAATCTTAACTCATTTAATTCTCATAATAACCCTATATGGTTAGTACTGTCATTATCTTTTCCCAAGATCACACAGCTAATGAGTGGCAGAATTTAGACTTAAGTAGTCTACCTCCTATTACCATAATCTTAACCACTGTGCTATGCTAATTGTTCAACAGAGATACTAGAGTCAAAATTTAGAAACAAACGTGCACAAAGTAGCATTCAATGATAGAAAGAGCCTGAGATCTTAGAGGCAGATAGATCCAACTAGTTTCATAGTCTTAGTCAAGTCTTAATTTTTTCAGCCTCAGCTTCACCTGTGAAAATGGAGCAAAAGTATCCAGTTAAGAGGATTAGTAATAACATGTACTTAAACAGTGCTGGCACATAGTAGGCATTCAATATATGTTAGCAGTTGTCATCTTCACTATTATGACTTAAACAGATCTCTAAAATTGAGGATTTGAACAGAGATAAGGCTACAAAAAATAAGTTATAAAAGTCTATCAAAGCAATAGAAATCTCCTGCTGCCTCTTTTATGGAAGACACAGGATCTTCTCACAGGTTAGGCCTGAGACAAACCAGGAGGCATAAATAAAGTCAGTTGGCCATCCAAATATTAGTAGCATCACTGTCTTGAAACAAGACTGTTTAAACATCATACATCAGCTTCCTGTCCACTATGACCAGTGCCACCTCTGGAGATTGTAAGTTAGGGTTTAAATGGTAATTGAATAACTGTGGGTAATTTAACTTATACACTTATTTAACAAATAATGCAGGCACTGTTTTAGGCACCCATAGGGATACAGTAGCAAACAAGACAAACAAGGTTTCTATTCTCATGGAACTTTTCAACAGTGTAAAAGATAGGATGGAACAGAAAAGTAGTATATGTGAGTTTGTTGATACTTAGCTTGGGTGTAGTAGTAGAGTGGTTTTGGGCAGAAATAGAAATGTAGTTGGATATCCTTGAAAATTTTATCATACATATAGTTGGGCATGTATAGATAATAAAATTGTGGTAACTTTGAGTACATTATATAAATTAACATTAGATTAAAGGTATTTTGTATAAAATATCCTTATTTCTTGAATTGTTAAACCAACCAATCAGTGTTCTTACTTTAGTTATTAGCATTCTGTCAGACTTGTATAGTAATGATTAGTTACCCTTTATTATACTTTTGGCATGCTTCCCATGTTTAATGTCATTGTAGGGAAGGAACACATAGTTAAGGAAATTGCAAAGAGAGGGAAAAGTTAAAATAGGGAAAATAATGACATAGATTCAAAACTGATTTTAACTTATTGTTATAATAAGACTTCTGCAAGTAGAATGAACAATAATTATTTTTTAATTTGCCTTTGAAATGTTTTATGTTCAGTCCCACAACTTTGAACTTGACATTTTTTTATTTCCTTCAGGTTAAAGATTATTTTCTTTAACGCCACAGAAAAAAAATGGCAAGCATACTTTGGAACAAGTATATAAAAAAAAATTCTAAATATCTGTTAAGAAAACACTAAAATTGTTCAACAAATATATTATGAATGTCTTAAGTGTATATTTATATAATCTTAAACAATTTTCCCTGTTAAGTAATACTATTACTCATACTGTCTCTTGCTAGAATATAGTTTTAGTGTCTGCCCAAAGACGTTGAACTAAAATGTGTGTGAAAATGGCTAAGTTAAATACAGACTTTGTTACATGCTGAACTATGGAGTAAAGTGTCATTAGAAGGAGCAGAACTACGGACGGCTCCCCTATATTCCGGCATTACTCAGTTCCCAGATCCCTGCTGTGTAGTTGTTCCACTCGCCAAGAAGCCTGTTAAAGAGCCCCAAGAGCATGTGTACAGCCCTCCATGTTAATAGTTAATTGGTGAGGATGGCAAGATGAGAGGACAGCCGAACATGTGGTCTCTCAGACTCAAGCAGTAGACAGACCTTTAGTTATAATAACAGCAGCTGCTCACATTCTCACAACTCAACTGTTCAAAACTCTGTTGTTGAGTGAAGGAGGTTGTGGTGGATTGAAAGAAAGAAAAGAGAAAAGGTTACGTCTAAGAAAAGGAACTAAAACACTATCTTTAAACTCTTCCCACATATTATTGTAATTATGAGAATATTGCAACTTTTAAAACTTTGGTGTAAATACCCATGTTAAAGGTTATTATATTTCAGCTACACTCAACATTCTGCTGCTTTGTCCACCTTTTACTGTTAGAAACAGAAATGTTTTGTACCCTTTGAAACTTTTAATGAGTTATCATTTTCTTTTGCAAAGTGGTAGCTTTAAAGCAGTTACAATAGAATACTGTTTGACTTCCATATCTAACAAGATATGAAACAGTAATTTGTTGGTCTATAAATGGGAATTGGCTTACCACTAGCAAAATTTGTCATCCACCTCCAAATTATGCAAACATTTTGTGGCTTTTAAAATAATTAATTTTATTTTCGATTCCCAGTAACAGTTTTGTGCTTGAAGAAAATGGTGACCAATAAATAGCATTTATTCTTTTGGAAATAGAAACTTAGTTTTGTGCCTTATGATGATTTTATTAGTGAAGTGAAAAGAAAATAAATTTCTCCTAGTTTATGCATTT
>NW_016884230.1:0-618 GCF_001698545.2 Rhinopithecus bieti | reverse complement strand
GGGGACACAGCCCCTGAAGCACAGTCACACGCGACTGTCCCCATGCTGCTCCTGGGCGGGTGCTGCCACTCGTCTGCAGGGAGCCTTGGGAAGTGGCGGTTGGGTGCCAGGCCTTGTCTATGCCAGACATCACGCCACATCTTGCAGCGCCATGCCCCTGCCCAAGTTGGCCTCAAGGGGCTACCCCTGGGTGTTGAGTCACTGGCCGAGTCCCGAGAGGGCAAACTGCCACCGTGGGTGTCCTGGACGGCGGCTCTCGTGAGGTCATTTGTCATCCACTTGCTTTCGGGCCTGTGTTTTGTCTTTGTCTTGGATTTGTCCTTGCTGATGGTAGTGACTAGAATGCAGGAGCGATGGGCCAGGCATCTGTATGGTTGTTGTTTTAAGCCGTTTCCATCTTGTTTTACCGTTTTGTCATTTTCACTCTCATTTGTGTTCACAAGCTGAGTGGAAAGGGCTACTGTGGCAGGCCTGCTGTGGAGCCCTCTGGCTCCGGCTGTCTCCCCGGCATCCATGGTGGTGTCTCCTCTGTTGCAGGACCTGGGCGTGACCAAGGTGGGCCACATGAAGAGGATCCTGTGTGGCATCAAGGAACTGAGCCGCAGCGCTCCCGCCGCC
>NW_016884229.1:0-748 GCF_001698545.2 Rhinopithecus bieti | reverse complement strand
GAGGCCTAGCCTCCGCCCTCTCAGCCTGCGGCCTTCACATCCCCGCCGCCAAGGCCTAGCCTCCGCCCTCTCAGCCTGTGGTCTCTGCACCTCCTGCCACTGAGGCCCTGGGCGGACGCTGCAGCCCGCCCCTTCTCATGGTGCTACTTCCTCTGTCAGCTACAGAAAGCCTCCGTGACACCGTCCACCAGAGCTCTGGGGTCTCGAACATAACAACACAGCTACCTTTGAAACAACACCTTCTCCAGCTCAGAGTCACCTGGAGCACATGTGTTGCGGCCACTCAGTTCTTGCCCGCCTGTGTTGTGGGCCAGGGAATCCAGCGGCATTTGGCCTCCTGGGCACCCCTTGCCTGGCCACGTGCTTGGATTGTCCCGGGGCTCCTCTCCCTGTGTCCTTCTGTGGCCACACCGTGTGGCTCCACCTCCTGGCCCCGTCCCGTTCTCGGAAACGTGGCTGCGGCCCAGCAGCCTGCAGGAGCCCTTGTTTGTTGGTGCAGCTTTTGTTGTTGCACAAAATGATGCTCTTTCCTGGTTTGAAAGTAACATGGATGTTTCTAGTCCTGTTGATTGTAATTTGACGTGAAGAGAAAAGAAAATTCCTCCTGCGTGAGCCAAGGCAGCGAGTGCTGTTTCCCAGGCGGGGAGCCCCTCACTGGGTGTCGCAGGGCCTGCGTTCCTCCCTCCTCCCTCCTCCCCCTCCCTCACCCCCTCCCCCTCCCCCTCACCTGCTGTGGCCTGGGGACGCC
>NW_016884228.1:0-1419 GCF_001698545.2 Rhinopithecus bieti | reverse complement strand
TTTACCTTCTTAGCTTTAACAACCTATTTTGAGAATGATGCCTTTACTTAAAGCCTTAGTTTATTTAACAGTCTTTTGTTTTTTCCTTAATTCTTTTAAGCAGATAAATAAATGATTTTAAATAAGATTTCTGAAATAGAATGTATTGATACCAATTGTTATTGTATTGTAGCCTACTCCAGTGGGTGCAGTTCAGCAAGATCCTGCTCTGTCATCAAACAGAGAAGCACATCAACACAGAGATAAGATGCAACAATCCAAAACCAGGTTTGCTGCCCTTTAGATATGAAATATCTTCCTTTCATGATTGAAACACACTTTTTTCTTCAATAGATAAAACATACTGAAGGATTGAAAATACATATTTTAATAGATAAACTATTTTCTCTTAATTTTCACTGTTTATTAGTTTAATAATAGCATTAAAATGTTTAAGCATAAATCCCTAATTAATGGTACAAATTAGTGTAAACTGAGGAATATTTCATATTCTGTTACAATGGGAGTATTTGGATACCCTATTGGAATGAATTGTAATAGCACTTGATCTTTCTAACTGTAGTTTAGTTCAGTAAATTATTGAATTTCTGCTATTGTAAAGCTACTATTCTACACATTATAGAAATTAAGAAGTAAAAAAGAAAGTGTAACCTTTAAGAATGATTTTGTCACCAGTGACTAAAAGCAGTGTTGTAGCTAAGAGCTCACTCAATTCTCTAGAATCAGGCATACGTGGATATGGCTTGACCCTGGGCAAATAAGTTAATCTCTCAAAGCCTCAGTTTCCTCATCTATAAAATGGAAATAATGCATGTTAATTTGTAGCATAAATAAGCTTTCATTCAATCAAAACTCTTGTGTCTGCTGTTACTGTTATCATTATTATTACAATAAATACAGAAATAACTATATTTAAAAGAGAATAAGTTATATTACACGAAACACTAATAAAGTGCCATGGAGGAGATCATATGTGGGGCTCTATGAAGATTTTATGGAAGAGGTAGCTTTTGACACAAACCCAGAGAATGAATGGAATTTTAAAGGGAAATGAAGAAATAAGGGCATTTTGGGGAGAGTGAATAATATAAAATATGAAGCAGACGTTTAAAAGTAGAGAATTTGAGGAATAGCAAGCGGTTCAATTTGTTTGGAGCAGAGAGTAGGTAGAGATGGATTAGAGAGGGAGTAGAGAGTCAGTCTGAGATAAGGCATAGAAGTTGATCAAGTAGAGAGTTCATGTTTCCTGGCCAGGTAAAGGAATGGAAAGCTGTTGAAATTTTGGGCAATGTTTTAATTTCTCTCTCTCTCTCTGTTTTTTTTTGGTAAGAAAGTTTTATTGAAGGTATCTTTGACTTAAAATTTTGCTATCATGCTGAGTTAAGGAGTGTCTAGAAATTTTCTGTTAGAACCCTTTCT
>NW_016884226.1:0-1417 GCF_001698545.2 Rhinopithecus bieti | reverse complement strand
CTTTTTTTTTTTTTAAGTCAGGATCTGGCTCTATTGTCCAGGCTGGAGTGCAGTGGTGCTGTCTTCGCTCACTGCAACCTCGGTCTCTCGGGTTCAAGCGATCCTCCCACCTCAGCCTCCTGGGTAGCTGGGACTACTACAGGTTCATGCCACCATGCTCAGTTTTGTTTTTTATTTTGTGTGTGTGTGTGTGTGTGTGTGTGTGTGTGTGTGTATTTTTTGTAGAGACAAGGCGTCACTATGTTGCTCAGGCTGGTCTCAAACTCCTGAGTTCAAAGGATTCACCCACCTTGGCCTCCCAAAGTGCTGGGATTACAGGTGGGAGCCACCACACCTTTTCTTGTCTGGCTCGAACTTTCAATTCAGTGTCAAATAGCAGTGGGAATCTTTTGTTGTCCCTTGTCGTAAGGGGAACTCATTCAGGTTTTACCATTGAATATAATGTTAGCTGTAAGTTTTCCAGAAACACACTCTATCATGTTGAGAAATTTTCCCTCTGTTCCTAATTTGCTGAGAGCATTTATTATGAAAGGGTATTATTTCCTCAAATGCTTTTCCATGTCAATTGAGATGATAATGTGATTTTTTTTCTTTTGTTCAAATAATGTGATGTACTATGTTGATTGATTTTCTTCTGTTGAAACATCTTTGCGTTCCATGGTAAAATTCCATTCCATTGTGAATAATCCTTATAGTTGCTGATGGAGTCAGCTTTCTTTTCTTTCTTTTGTTTTCTCATTTGACCTAGATGGCCTACGAAACCTAGAGAAGGATCATGGCTTGTGATTTCTCTGCTAAGACAGCAATCTCTCTTCTCCTAACTCTAGAAAGGGACCTGCTCCTGCAGCGAGAGAGGCTTCTCCTTGGAGATCTGCGACGAGGTGGAGGACGCCTCCTGCAATAATCATCTCAAGGGCGACGACCCCGAGAGGGAGGTGGGCCACGATTTCTACTTCTTTTTTCACCATTCGACAGTGCCACTGTTACACAGCGGCCACATAGTGTTCTTCCATCTGGCTCTCGGACCGCATCAGCTGCACCTCGGGGATCTTCAAATTCAATAAAAGCAAAGCCGGGAGGGTTTCTAGCAACCCACACACTTCAGAGTGGTCCATAGTAGCCAAAAGCCCTTTCCAATTCAGTCTTGTTGCCATTGTTTCCAAGATTGCCTGCATAAACCTACATAAACCAAGGCGGGCAGATCATGAGGCCAGGAGTTCGAGACCAGCCTGGCCAACATGACGAAACCCCATTCTCTAATAAAACATAAAATTAGCCGGGTGCAGTGGCACGTGCCTATAGTCCCAGCTACTTGGGAGGCTGAGGCAGGAGTCGCTTGAACCCAGGAGGCAGAGTTTGCAGTGAGCCAAGACCACACCATTGCACTCTAGCCTGGGTGACAGAGCAAGACTCTGTC
>NW_016884225.1:0-234 GCF_001698545.2 Rhinopithecus bieti | reverse complement strand
GAGGCAGAGTCTCACTCTGTTGCCCAGGCTGGAGTGCAGTGGTGCAAGCTCAGCTCACTGCAAGCTCCGGTCCTGGGTTCACGCCATTCTCCTGCCTCAGCCTCCCGAGTAGCTGGGACTACGGGTGCCCACCACCACGCCAGGCTAATTGTTTTGTATTTTAGTAGAGACGCGGTTTCACCATGTTAGCCAGGATGGTCTCAATCTCCTGACCTCGTGATTCGCCCATCTCGG
>NW_016884224.1:0-233 GCF_001698545.2 Rhinopithecus bieti | reverse complement strand
GGGGGGGGGTCCTCCTTTTTTCCCCAGGGGGGGGGGGGGGGAGGCAACCCCCCCCCCCTGCCACTCCGGTCCTGGGTTCACGCCATTCTCCTGCCTCAGCCTCCCGAGTAGCTGGGACTACGGGTGCCCACCACCACGCCAGGCTAATTGTTTTGTATTTTAGTAGAGACGCGGTTTCACCATGTTAGCCAGGATGGTCTCAATCTCCTGACCTCGTGATTCGCCCATCTCGG
>NW_016884223.1:0-1843 GCF_001698545.2 Rhinopithecus bieti | reverse complement strand
AGAGAAGCTCCCTGTGATAGCAAGTGTGTGTGCATCTGTAGGATTGTGTGCACACTGACACACGTGCAGATATGAGTACACAGAAGTATATATGCTCTCACACACACACATGCATATACGCACACATGCGGACACACACTGACACACACGTGTAAATATATGTACACAGATGTATATACACTCACACATGCAGACACACACCATCACAAGCACACAACGCACACAAACACAAATACACTCACATTTGCGCGTGCGCACGCGCGCACACACACACTCTCACACGCCCCATTTCTACACCAGGACATACATTGGCTGTGGCAAGGGAAGGCGGCTGTTGGGAATGGGCTGCGCCAGGCCATGGAAACCCCTCGCAGAGGGCTGCACCCCACACTGGTTCACCAGCAAAAGAAAGAAGACACCGCCACTTGCTCCCAGCCCTGGCCCACCCTGCGGCTGTTTGGGGTGTTGGCAGCAGGTGGCTGTGCCCTCCCCGGTGGCTCCCTAGGGACTGTTTGCTGGCACGCGGCCCCTGACCCCAGCGTTGCTCTGATGGGAAGGTTGCAGGCCTGAGGGAAGGGACCCACAGCTGCTCTCCCTCTGCCCCTGCCTGTTCACAAATCCCAGAGAGGTGCACGGATTTACATGTATCTGGGATGTGAGAGGTTTGCCCAGACCATGAGCAAACCAAGACACGTTTTAAATGTGGGAAGGACCCTTCTGTAAGTGGGTCATCTTTCACGTCCGGGATATTTTAACCACATTTGTCACATACCCAATATGTTGCCACCAAACTGAGATTAAAGAAGCATCCAAGAAAACACAAGACGGATTCTATCATCAAACACTGAGGTGGATGAACAACAAAGACTCTAAATGCAAAGAGTTTACGAAGAGTGTCCAGATCCCCGCCCCGAGATCAGAAAAGGTTTCCTGGGGCAGGAGGAGTCTGTCGTTTGCCCAGCACGGTGTCTGGAAGGACGGCAGGTTTGTGAAGGGGAGGGAGGGCACGTTTCAGGCTGGGGTTTGTAGGAAAGGCCTGTGACCTACCCGCTAGCCCACTCCGGGCTGTGAAATGGGTGTGTGAGGAGAGCGTGCAGCCGACACACCCAACCAGTGTAACCCCAGACACTGTGGCTCCCAGGACCTCTGAAGGAATTTGTGGCCTTACTTACGGCACACAGTATGGCTTCGATTAGCAAATCAGTGCCACATCACTAGATTCCTGTCAACTAAGAATCCACTTTCCCAGTGTGCTGTGATAGCCATTTGATTATTAACACAGATGAAAGAAAGTGTGTATGAGTATCCAGCACGCGGCTAAGCCAGCCAGGAGCAGCCCGTCCTCCCTGACATTGCAGTCGCTTCACGTTCCTGTGAAGTGGTGCTCCCACCCAGAACTCAGTCCCTGTGAAGCGGTGCTCCCACCTGAACTCAGTCCCTGTGAAGTGGTGCTCCCACCTGAACTCATTGCTGTGAAGTGGTGCTCGCACCCGGCACTTGGTCCCTGTGAAGTGGTGCTCCCACCTGAACTCAGTCCCTGTGAAACGGTGCTCCCACCCGGAACTTGGTCCCTGTGAAGTGGTGCTCCCACCCGGAACTCAGTCCCTGTGAAACGATGCTCCCACCCGGAACTTGGTCCCTGTGAAACGGTGCTCCCACCCGGACTGGGAACTCGGTCCCTGTGAAGCGGTGCTCCCACCCGGAACTTGGTCCCTGTGAAGTGGTGCTCCCACTCGGAACTCACTCCCTGTGAAGCGGTGCTCCCACCCGGAACTTGGTCCCTGTGAAGCGGTGCTCCCACCTGGACTGGGAACTTGGTCCCTGTGAAGCGGTGCTCCCACCC
>NW_016884222.1:0-616 GCF_001698545.2 Rhinopithecus bieti | reverse complement strand
CAAATGTAAAAGAACAGAAATCACAACAAACTGTCTCTCAGGCCGCAGTGAGTTCAAATTAGAACTCAAGATTAATAAACTCACTCAAAACCACACAACTACATGGAAACTGAACAACCTGCTCCTGAATGACTACTGGGTAAATAACAAAATGAAGGCAGAAATAAAGATGTCCTTTGAAACCAATGAGAACAAATATGCAATGTACCATAATCTCTGGGACACATTTAAAGCAGTGTGTAGAGGGAAATAGCACTAAATGCCTACAGGAAAAGCAGGAAAGATCTAAAATCAGCACCATAACATCACAATTAAAAGAATTAAAGAAACAAGAGCAAACAAATGTAAAAGCTAGCAGAAGACAAGAAATAACTAAGATCAGAGCAGAACTGAAGGAGATGGAGACACAAAAAAACCTTCAAAAAAAATAAATGAATCTAGGAGTTAGTTTTCTGAAAAGGTCAGCAAAATAGATAGACCACTAGCAAGACTGATAAAGAAGAAAAGAGAGAGAATCAGCTAGATGCAATAAAAAATGATAAAGGGGATATGACCACTGATCACACAGAAATACAAACTACCATCAGAGAATACTATAAACACCACTACACAAATA
>NW_016884221.1:0-372 GCF_001698545.2 Rhinopithecus bieti | reverse complement strand
AATCCCTTTTCCTAGCCAAGGGAAACTGAGACATACAACACCTGGAAAATCGGGTAACTTCCACCCTACTACTATGCTTTACAAAGGGTATTAGCAATCGGCACCCCAGGAGATTATAACCCACACCTGGCCTGGAGGGTCCTACGCCCACAGAGCCTCCCTCATTGCTAGCACAGCAGTCTGAGATCTAACTGCAAGACAGCAGCGGGGCTGGGGAGGGGTGCCAGCCATTGCTGAGGCTTAAGTAGGTAAACAAAGCCACCTGGAAGCCTGAAGTGGGTGGAGCCCACTGCAGCTCAAGGAGACCTGCCTGCCTCTGTAGACTCCACCTCTGGGGACAGAGCATAGCTAAAAAAAAAAGCAGCAGAAACC
>NW_016884220.1:0-373 GCF_001698545.2 Rhinopithecus bieti | reverse complement strand
TGGGCTCAAGTGATCCTCCTGCCTCAGTCTCCCAAAGTGCTGGGATTACCAGCCTGAGCTACTGCACCTGGCTGAGATATTTTAAAGTCCTCCAACATCTGTAATTGTTTCTTTTTTATTATATAGATAATAAAACATATACATATTATATAATAAATATATACAATTATATATTATGTATAATAAAATATAGTATATATTTTATTATATATATTTATTGAAATGTGTATTTTTTAGAGATGAGGTCTCACTATGTCGCCGAGGCTGGTCTTGAACTCCTGAGCTCAAGTGATATTCCCATCTTGGCCTCCCAGCGTGCTGGGATTATATGTGTGAGCCACCGTGCCTGACCCTGTTTCTTTTTCAAATTTAA
>NW_016884219.1:0-923 GCF_001698545.2 Rhinopithecus bieti | reverse complement strand
ATCTCATTGTGGTTTTGGTTTGCATTTCTCTAATGACCAGTGATGATGAGCTTTTCGTCATGTTCATTGGCCACATAAATGTCTTCTTTTGAGAAGTGTCTGTTCATATCCTTTGCCTACTTTTGATGGGGTTGTTTGTGTTTTCTTGTAGATTTGTTAAAGTTCCTTGTAGATTCTGGATATTAGCTCTTTGTCAGATGCATAGATTGCAAAAGTTTTCTCCCATTCTGTAGGTTGCCTGTTCACCCTAAATGATAGTTTCTTTTGCTGTGTAGAAGCTCCTTAGTTTAATTAGATCCCATTTGTCAATTCTTGGCTTTTGTTGCAATTGCTTTTGGTGTTTTAGTTATGAAGTCTTTGCCCATGCCTATGTACTGAATGTTACTGCCTAGGTTTTCTTCTAGGGTTTTATGGTTTTAGGTCTTATGTTTAAGTCTTTAATCCATCTTGAGTTAATTTTGTATAAAGTGTAAGGAAGTGGTCCAATTTCTGTTTTCTGCATATGGTTAGCCAATTTTCTCAGCACCATTTATTAAATAGGGAATCCTTTCCCCATTGCTTGTTTTGGCAGGTTTATTGAAGATCAGATGGTTGTAGAGGTGTGGTGTTACTTCTGAGGCCTCTGTTCTTTTCCATTGGTTTATATATCCATTTTGGTACCAGTACTATGCTGTTCTGATAACTGTAGCCTTGTAGTATAGTTTGAAGTCAGATAGCTTGATGCTTCCAACTTTGTTCTTTTGCTTAGGATTGTCTTGGCTATATAGGCTCTATTTTGGTTCCATATCAAATTTAAAGTAGTTTTTTCCAATTCTGTAAAGAAAGTTGATGGTAGCTTGATGGGAATAGCATTGAATCTATAAATTACTTTGGGCAGTATGACCATTTTCATGATTTCGATTCTTCCTCATCCATGAGCATGG
>NW_016884218.1:0-369 GCF_001698545.2 Rhinopithecus bieti | reverse complement strand
TAGGATGTAAATTACACTTTTACATAATTGTGGGTTATCCCTTAGAAAAAAACCTGTACATATGGCACTTCACTCCATTTGCCCTCTCGTTTACAGAAGAGATCTAGCTGTAGGATGGTATTATAGTTTTACTTCCCTTGGGCATCCATGTCTCTCCTCCAGGAAGAGAATATTGTGGCCAGGCAGTGCTGTAGAAAATATAAGTCACTTCTTCACCATTTGAGGGTCAAATTGGTCCCAGTTATCCAGAATACACCTCAGGGGTGGCTTCACTTTTGAGGGAACATCTCCCATCTGAAAGGAGAACATAGGAGTGCCCACACCCCTATGTAGGGAGACCCCTGAAACTATTGCTACAGAATAAAAGAT
>NW_016884217.1:0-928 GCF_001698545.2 Rhinopithecus bieti | reverse complement strand
ACTAGGTAGGTAGCCTAATACTACTATGTACTACTAGGTAAGTAGGTAGGTATGTACACACCTACCTACCCTGTTTCATCCCAGATGCAACCAGTCACAGGCTGCATGAATTAGCAAGAACTGCTGCAAACATTCGCCTCCCTAAAGCAGAACAAAGGATGCAGCACATTCTTCTGTTTGACTTTTGGGGCCACACGGTCACCACTGACAACCTCCTCAAACCCAGAACACCTTTAGGTGGGGAGGGCGACTGGTTCACACGTACTTCTCCAAATAAGCACCTGTCTTGCTGCTTGCACATACACCCTGCAACCTTCCCCTCCAGACCTTCTCTGGGGACCACCTGTTTAGCATCCAGCAGATGCTACATCCCTGTTCTAATTTTCAACGGGTCACGGTGGAATCTCTCTAACACTAAACAGCCAGCTCCAAACACTAAACAGGTCCCCTCCCACGTTCTATTCATGGGACTCTCCTAACCTTCTGGGGCAAAAAAAGAAAAAAGAAAAAAAAATCCTAATTCGAAGCACATTGATCTCCAGGCACATGTTTTCTATTAGGACCTATGAAACCAAGGTGAAAATGTGAAAATATGCGTGGAAATCTAGTATCTATCTGTCCAACTATCAGCGATCTATTCATCTATTACTTGTCTGTTTATCTATCTATGCATCTAAATACCATCGAACATCTGTCTATCCATCCATCATTTATCTATTCATCTATCATTTATCTATCTTCCATCTGTCATTTATCTATTCATCTATTACTTATTTATCTAGCTATCCATCTAAATACTCACCTATCATTATCTATCTACTTACCCACCTATTGTTTATGTAGCTATCCATCATTTATACATTAATCTATATTTTATCTATCCATCTATCATGTCTCTATCTATCCATCTATCATGTATCTATCTATC
>NW_016884216.1:0-418 GCF_001698545.2 Rhinopithecus bieti | reverse complement strand
AAAAAAAAAAAAAAAGAAAGAAAGAAAAAAGAAATGTACAATAGATTATTGTAAACTCCAGTCACTTGCTGATCTATTGAACACTATGTCTTTTTTCTTTTATCGAAGTGTATATTTGCAAAGTGGGAGGATTTCTTGAGCCCAGGAGCTCGAGACCAGTCTGGGCAACCTAGTGAGACTCTGTCTCTACAAAAAAAAACAAAAGCCAGCCTGGCATGGTGGCACACACCTGTAGTCCTAGCTACTGGGGAGGCTGAGGTAGGAGGATTGCTTGAGTCCAGAAGTTCAAGGTTACTGTGAGCTACGATCACACCACTGTACTCTAGTCTGGCAACACAGTAGAATCCTGTCTCCAAAAAATAAAGCAAAAAACCTAAAAAACCTGGTATTTGTATCCAATAATCAAACTATTTTATCT
>NW_016884215.1:0-1418 GCF_001698545.2 Rhinopithecus bieti | reverse complement strand
AGCAGGCAGGCCACCCCATGCACAGGCAGCCAGCATTCCCAAGATACAGAGCGAGGGATGCACTGGCCGGGAAACCACCCAGACAGGTTCTGTCTGGGAAGGGCTCCTCGTGGGCGGCTGCTCAGAGCCCCTGGGCCACATGCAGGCCTCAGACTGTTGCCAGGCAGGTCCCAGAAACACAGGCCCACAGAGAGCCCCTGGCCAGGGCAGAAGGAGGATTCGGCAGGGCCTGCCCCAAGCTTGCCTCAGAGGCTGCCTTTCCCAGGCTCAGGCTGAGCAGACCCTCAGGCCTCCAGGCAGGGGACATGGCAGGGCAGAGAGCCGGATGTGGCCCCAGGCTGTCCCTGTCTCCCTCAAAGTTGGCTTGTTTGCCATCCATCCTGCCAAGAACAGGGCAGTATGCGGCGACACCCTCCCCACTCCCCACGCACATCAGTCCCCACCGTGTTTCCCCACCCCGCACCCCCCCGCAGCTCCATTCTGCCCCTGCCTCGTTCCTTCCCTTCCTGGCCTCAGTCTGTGGTTGCCGTTGGTGACTTCTGGGACTATGTCTTTCAGAATCTGGGAAGCAGCCTCAGGCCCCTCAGCCGGGCCTGCAGCCTGCGAGCCCCACCGACGGACAGCAGCTGGGCACAGCCTTTCCCGTACGCACAGTCCCTGGAAGCCGTTTCCCCAGCCCCATCTGTTTCAGGGCCCTCCTCCCAACATTCTGCCAATCCGCAACTTGATCTTGGTTGGGGCCCCTTAGCTCCTGTGGCCGGTCCTTGGTTCCTGCAGTGGGTCTCTGTCTGTCCCTGCCCGTCCCTGTCTGTCCCTGTCTGTCCCTGTCCGCCCCATCTGTCCCCATCCACCCCAGTCTGTCCCCATCCATCCTGGTCTATCCCTGGCCCATGGTGCCCTCCCTGCAGGGCCCTGTGGCATGTCCACTCCCCTGTCTCAATCCCCAGGCCGAGGAGGCGGAGGGGCGCCTCCCCACAGCTCAGCGCAGGTTGCCGGAGGCGAAGGAGCCGCTCCCAGGTAAGCACCCTGGAAACAGCATGTGGGCCATCGCGGCGCCGGACGCTTCCCCACATCCAGCAGAGACTGTCCAAGGCTGGAGCTCAGCCACTGGACAAGGACGGAAAGCAAAGAAGATGGGCCCTGGTGGCCCCCCACCCTGGCCTCGGACCCCTTCACTGCAAGAAGAGTGGCCGGCTCCATCTCCTACCGGAGGTGACGCAGCGGCTCTTCTGGAGAAATTAAAAGTCATAACTGGCTGGGGTTGTTTTAGTCGCACCTTCGTTCATCTGGGGCAGGTTTTAAGCGTTTGGAAGCCAGCACTGCCTGAGCGTCTTCAGCCGACGGAGGTTTTGCACCAATTACATTTTCTCGGCTGGGCGCGGTGGCTCAAGCCTGTAATCCCAGCACTTTGGGAGGCC
>NW_016884214.1:0-1419 GCF_001698545.2 Rhinopithecus bieti | reverse complement strand
AGCATAGAGAAATAACTAGGATAGAACATTTATATATCTGAGAAAGAAATCCTGAGGCTATGAATTTATAAGTTGTGTTTTCTTACAGCTTACAATTTCCCCTTTAAAACACAGGGAAAAAATTAAATGATCCCTTCAAAATCTCAATAAGACTGAATGTACACTTGATGTGTAGCAAATGTCATTACATTGACAGGCAGATACATGTAACTAGCTGTGCTCATTCACTCCATATAGGACTTGCTTTCTTCCATACCAGTTTTGCAGGACCTGTGATTCAAATCTGTCATTCAGCTGTATTTAAATTTACTACTTTACTTTACATGGATGCTCAGATAACCAAAACCATGACTACTAAATCTATTAAACACTCTATGACCAAAGATAATAGTATAATATTGGTGCTTTATTCAAGGAATAAGAGATATTTTGCTGTAGTTATGGAGTCTATGTAAATTATGGGGAATGCCGTAAGGACAGAAAGGAAGCTTGGAGCCAAATGATGATGGACTTTGAATGTTGTGATGGTTGCATTGTTTAATGAGGAGTCAATTATTTTAGTTTATATTATTTCATTTGTCTATCTGTTTGCTTTTCACTATAGAAATGCTATGATGTTCTAGCACAGTGTGAAAATAGACTACTTGGGTTTGGAGAAACTGGAGTCAGTTTTCATAAGCCCAAAACTAAAATAAACTACGGAGGAAAATCAGAGCAAGGGTTACACCCAAGGAATTCTCTTGAAAGAGGCATATAGGAATTCTGTGGATTGACTGAAATGTTTCATATCTTGATAGGGACTTCCATCTGTTTTGTATCTTCAGGGATTATACAAGCATATGCTTTTGTCAAAACACATGGCACAGTACTTTTAAGATGTGTTCATTTTACTGTGTGTGGATTTTACCCCTAAGGATTTAAGGCCTGAAAACAAATACTGAACTCTAGATACAGATGTGCATGCTGATGCGTTTAGGGGTAAAATGCCATCAAAATAAGATAGATTGGTAGGTAGATTATATGGGGCTGGATAAATATGTGATACCTAATAAATCACATAAAGACGGTCAGGCATAGCGGCTCACGCCTGTAATCCTAGCACTTTGGGAGGCTGAGACGGATGGATTGCCTGAACTCAGGAGTTCAAGACCAGCCTGGGAAACATGGTGAAACCCCGTCTCTACAAAATACAAAAAATTAGCCGGGCATGGTGGTGTGTGCCTGTTGTCCCAGCTACTCAGGAGGTTGAGGCATGAGAATCGCTTGAACCCGGGAGGCTGAGACTGCAGTGAGCCAAGATTGGTCACTGCACTCCAGCCTGAGCAATAGAGTGAGACTCTGTCTCAAAAAATAAATAAATAAATAAATAAATAAATAAATAAATAAATAAATAAAGCACATGATGAAATATGTTAACAG
>NW_016884213.1:0-958 GCF_001698545.2 Rhinopithecus bieti | reverse complement strand
GGTCTGTTGCTTTCTATTAGGTTTGCTTGGTGCAGAGGTGAGTTCAAGTCCTGGATACCCTTGTTAACCTTCTGTCTCATTGATCTGTCTAGTGTTGACAGTGGGGTGTTAAAGTCTCCCATTATTATTGTGTGGGAGTCTAAGTCTGTTTGTAGGTCTTTAAGGACTTGATGAATCTGGGTGCTCCTGTGTTGGGTGCATATATATTTTGGATAGTTAGCTCTTCTTGTTGAACTGATCCCTTTACCATTATGTAACAGCCTTCTTTGTCTCTTTTGGTTTTGTTAGTTTAAAGTCTGCTTTATCAGAGACTAGGATTGCAACCCCTGCTTGTCTTTGCTTTCCATTTGCTTGGTAGATCGTCCATGCCTTTATTTTGAGCCTATGTGCATCTTTGCACGTGAGATGTGTCTCCTGAATCCAGCACACTGATGGGTCTTCACTCTATGCAATTTGCCAGTCTGTGTCTTTTAATTGGAGCATTTAGCCCATTTACATTTAAGGTTAATATTGTTATGTTTGAATTTGATCCTGTCATTATGACATTAGCTGGTTATTTTGCCCATTAATTGATGCAGTTTCTTCCTAGCATTGATCGTCTTTACAGTTTGGCGTGTTTTGCAGTGGCTTGTTCTGATTGTTTCTTTCCATATTTAGTGCTTCCCTCAGGAGCTCTTGTGAGATAGGCCTGGTGGTGACAAAATCTCTCAGCATTTGCCTGTCTGTAAAGGATTTTATTTCTCTTTCACTTATGAAGCTTAGTTTGGCTGGATATGAAATTCTGGGTTGAAAATTCTTTTCTTTGAGAATGTTGAATATTGGCTCCCACTCTCTTCTGGCTTATAGGGTTTCTGCAGAGATATCTGCTGTTAATCTGATGGGCTTTCCTTTGTGGGCAACCCGTCCTTTCTCTCTGGCTGCCCTTAACACTTTTTCCTTCATTTCAACGTTGGTGAAT
>NW_016884212.1:0-415 GCF_001698545.2 Rhinopithecus bieti | reverse complement strand
ACAACATGCAGGTTTGTTACATAGGTATACATGTGCCAAGTTGATTTGCTGCACCCATTAACTCGTCATTTACAATGGACATTTCTCCTAATGTTATCCCGCCCCTAGCCCCCCACCTCACAACAGGCCCCAGTGTGTGATGTTCCCCACCCTGTGTCCAGATGTTCTCATTGTTCACTTCCCACCTATGAGTGAGAACATGTGGTGTTTGGTTTTCTGTCCTTGTGATAGTTTGCTGTGAATGATGGTTTCCAGCTTCGTCATGTCCCTGCAAAGGACTTGAATTCATCCTTTTATGGCTTCATTGTATTCCATGGTGTATATGTGCCACATTTTCTTAATCCAGTCTATCATTGATGGGCATTTGGGTTGGTTCCAAGTCATTGCTATTGTGAATAGTGCCACAGTAAACATA
>NW_016884211.1:0-220 GCF_001698545.2 Rhinopithecus bieti | reverse complement strand
TATATGTATATATATGTGTATCTATGTGTATATATGTGTATATATGTGTGTATATATATGTGTATATATATGTGTGTATATATGTGTATAGGTGTGTATATATGTGTATATATGTGTGTATATATATACGTGTATATATGTGTGTGTATATATGTATATATATGTGTGTATATATGTATATATGTATATATGTATATGTGTGTATATATGTGTGTATATG
>NW_016884210.1:0-926 GCF_001698545.2 Rhinopithecus bieti | reverse complement strand
GCTTTGTAGAATGGGTTTGGGTTTGAGAGATCAGCCAGACACAAATGGCAGAGAGAACATGTGTGTTTTCATGAAAATTATGCTGAGGCAGGTAATGGGTGGAGAAGAAATTTGAGCTTTGGAGGGGATACCCGATATCTCTTGGAGAATAAATGCTGAAGGAGCAGAAGGGTGTCTTATTGAGAAGATTCAAAGGAGGGACTACAAAGTAGAAGGTCATGAACATATTGAATAAGGTGAGAAGCACAGGGGTGGAAAGAAAGTTAATCATGAGAAAGAGCTTGGCTGAAGTAATAAGGGCTGTCCCTGAAGCCTTGCGGCAGTACAGCCCAGGTAAGTTGCTGAGACTGATGGGTGTCAGGGTCAGTCCAAGTGAAAATGAAGAGAGACTGGGATGAAGGGTGTAAAGGAAGGGTAAAGAAACCATCTTGGAGATCCAGAACAGAAAATGGGTTGTGGAGGGAGGTATTGAGGATAGGAGAGTATATGGGTTTGGCACTATAGGATGGATGGGAAAGATGACTTGATTAATAAGGCGAAGATCCTGAACCAACCTGTAAGACTTGTCTGGTTTTGGACACGTAAGATAGGGGAGTTGTAAGGAGAATTTGTAGGCTTTAAGAGGCCATGTTGTAACAGGCGAGTGATAACAGTCTTTAACCCTTTTAAAACCTGCTGTGGGATGGGATATTGGTGTTGAGTAGGGTAAGAGTGATTAGGTTTTAATGGGATAAGGGGTGCATGATCAGTCACCAAGGAGGCAGTAGAGGTATCCTATAATTGTGGATTAAGGTAGGGAGATACAAGGGGAGGATATAAAAGAGGCCTTGAGT
This sequence comes from Rhinopithecus bieti, assembly GCF_001698545.2. Taxonomy (NCBI): domain Eukaryota; kingdom Metazoa; phylum Chordata; class Mammalia; order Primates; family Cercopithecidae; genus Rhinopithecus; species Rhinopithecus bieti. Next base: position 93 of record NW_016884210.1, on the reverse strand, counting down.
TGGGTAAAAGTGCAGCAATAAGGTGTGGCTGTAGCCCAGGAATAGTCAGGGAAGTAGATAATTTGGTTAAAATGACTCGGCCTAATAAGGGAA
>NW_016884209.1:0-220 GCF_001698545.2 Rhinopithecus bieti | reverse complement strand
AACTGTGAGTCAATTAAACCTCTTTTCTTTATAAATTACTCAGTTTGGGGTATTTCTTCATAGCAGTGTGAGAACAGACTAACACAGCATCTTACATTGCAAAGGGACTTTGCAGAAATGAGTAGGTTAAGGGTCTTGAGGTGGCGAGATTATTCTGTACTATCCAGGTGGGCCCAGTGATAGAGAGAGAGAGAGAGAGAGAGAGAGAGAGAGAGAGAGA
>NW_016884208.1:0-369 GCF_001698545.2 Rhinopithecus bieti | reverse complement strand
AAGATTGGGCTTCTTCCATGCCACAACCATTGCAAAATTGTCAAATAACATTATATGAATTTTAAAAGAAATCTATAAAGTTGCATTGTTATTTTCATTATTTGGAAGCAATGTGACTTACTGGGGAGAAGTACAGGAAAATACCATATGAAGACACATTTCTGTCCATTCATTTCCAGTCTGAAATCTATTATCTATGTGGTCTTCATCTTGTGATCCTTACATCATGGTTGCTTCATTTGTAAAATAAGAATAATTTCACAGTGTTATTATGAGGCCACAATGGAAAATTAGTTTAAGGTGGAATCAGTATATCTTATGAAACGGGAAATGCTCCCTTCCTTCCTCCCTTAACCCCACTCTTTCCTT
>NW_016884207.1:0-745 GCF_001698545.2 Rhinopithecus bieti | reverse complement strand
GACACACACTGAGTGAGATGTGGGTAAAAGAGAAAGAAAGACTGCTTCTGGTGGGAAAGTTATGGGAAGAATTTGTGGAATAGGTGGGGCTAACCCGAGCCTAAAACTTCCAGAAAGGGGCTTATCAGTCTTACAAGGTAGAAACCTGAAGGCAGCATCACCCTGTGTTCTGACCCACTGAACTAGTACATAGCTCACTTAGTGGACTGCCAAAAGTGAGCTTGGTGGGTTTATTTTAAAAGGGCTAAAGACATTCAATTTGGTTAAGGAGCCAGAGGGACAATTTTATACAAGGGAAGTTGAAGACTGTGTGTCTGTGGTGAAAACAACAAGGTGCCCCAAAGAGCTCTTAAGTTTCATGATTCATTAGTGTTTTACTTTGAACACAAATTTGATAAATTGACGAGAAAATGTAGTGATGGAATGCACTTCAAACTTAACAATTACAACCTGTAAACTAGCAAAATACAATGTTTTCATTCCTTGATGAGAGGAGTGTTTATGTATCTACTGATGATCACCTGATTGCCATTGCTCAGTCACAAATGTTATTCCAAAGAGACAAATTTTTTTCATCAGCTAAAATAGCTTCCTGGCATGATGTTGAGTAAGAGTTTACAGTGTGACAAGCACATGGATCTCATATTAGTCATGTGACTTGAACAAGTTTTCAGACTTCTCTAAGCTTCAGTTTCCTAATAGGCCACAGGGAGAAAGTAGTAGCAGATAGTTGTAAAGGTTAAAT
>NW_016884206.1:0-921 GCF_001698545.2 Rhinopithecus bieti | reverse complement strand
CGTTTATAGACCTCCCTGCAATAATGCATTCCTTTCCCAGGGTATTAATATTAATATTCCTTGCTAGAAAAGAATTTAGCGATATATTCCCTACTTGCACGTCCATTTATAGGCTCTCTGCAAGAAGAAAATATGGCTCTTTTGCCCGACCCTGTAGGCAGTCAGACCTTATGGTTGTCTTCTCTTGTTCCCTAAAATCACTGTTATTCTGTTCTTATTCAAGGTGCACTGATTTCATATTGTTCAAACACACATGTTTTACAATCAATTTGTACAGTTAACACAACTATCACAGTGGTCCTGAGGTGATATACATCCTCAGCTTACGAAGATAACAGGATTAACAGATTAAAGGAAGACAGGCATAAGAAATTATAAAAGTATTATTTGGGAACTGATAAATGTCCATATTAAAATGAAATCTTCACAATTTATGATCCTCTGCTGCAGCTCCAGCCGGTCTCTCCATTTGGGGTCCCTGACTTCCTGCAATGAACACTCATTTTCCTAGAAGAAGATCTGGAAGCATACTCCCGACTGTGGTTGTCTTTGGGGAAAGGCTTGAAACCTGTAGTAAAAGGAATGTTTAGCATTACCTGAATGTTTGGATTTTTTAACACCAAGACATTCATATAAGAACAACTTAAGTTTAAATGAGAAAAGTTGACTAGGTGCAGTGGCTCACACCTGTAATCCCTGTGCTTTGGGAGGGTGAGACAGGAGGATTCCTTGGGCAACATAGCAAGACTTTGTCTCTACAAAATAAAAGTAATTAGCCAGATGTGGTGGCCTATGCCTGTAGTCCCAGCTACTTGGGAGGTTGAGATGGGAGGATTGCTTAAGCCCAGATTTTCAAGGCTGCAGTGAGCTGTGATCTCACTACTGCACGCCAGCCTGGGCAACAGAGTGAGACCCTGTCTC
>NW_016884205.1:0-924 GCF_001698545.2 Rhinopithecus bieti | reverse complement strand
AATAAAAAATAAAAAAAAAAAGAAAATGTGACCCAGAGGGCATAGGTCAGCCTCTCCTCTGGCCCCAATGCTGCAGATAGCGACTTCCTTAGTGGCCCAGTCTTCTCTCAAGAACACATTTATTCTGGGAGAGTTTCTCCAGAGCAGAGGTGAGTTAGCGCCTTCCAGAGGGTCAGCTGGGCCTCTCCACTGTTCCCACCTTCCCTGCCCTCATTGTCTCCAGAAGATATTCTCCAGGGAGACAGCGCACTCCGCAGTTCCTCCCAGGGAAAACAGCAGCCTGAGGACTGCGGTCCTGGGGCACAGACCACCCCGCTCCATTGTTTTAGTCAGAACAATGCGGCTAACACTGAGCACTGTTTAATCACCTCTTGGGAATTCAGCACTTGGTCATCTCTTTTAACTCTTGCTCCAAAAGATTAACTTCCCAGGCTGGAGTGCTGTAGCCGGATCTCAGCTCACTGCAAGCTCCACCTCCCGGGTTTACGCCATTCTTCTGCCTCAGCCTCCTGAGTAGCTGGGACTACAGGCGCCCGCCACCTCGCCCGGCTAGGCTAGTTTTTTGTATTTTTTTTAGTAGAGACGGGGTTTCACCGTGTTAGCCAGGATGGTCTCGCTCTCCTGACCTCGTGATCCGCCGGTCTCTCCCTCCCAAATCCTCGGCTGGGATTACAGGCTTGAGCCACCGCGCCCGGCCAAAGATGCTACGGAGTAACGGAGTAAAGGATTCTTCCTTGAGGTCTTTAACAACCCAAGGCAGAAAAAAGCACCCTACTCAGATGATTCCTCCCTTAGCTGCTTGTGATGTTGTTTGTACCACCTTTTATCACTCTACTTAGGTTAAAGATGGTACTTTTGCAAAGGTTAATAATAAAATTCTAAATAATAAATACTGCAATTTAAATAACAAAATAAATGTATGTA
>NW_016884204.1:0-744 GCF_001698545.2 Rhinopithecus bieti | reverse complement strand
GGTGGTGATGATCCCCTCTCTCTGCCTCCTATCTCAGAACCTGTATATGTTACCTCTTCCTCTGCTAAGCCAATGACCTCTCTGCCAGAGGAGGATGTGTGGCATTCATCAGAATGGTCCGTTTCTCATTCCTCTCATCCTTTTGGACCTCTCTCCTCTTCTAAGCCCACTGTTTCTTTTGACGCTCCAGGACCCCTTCTTTCAGAGGCTTGGAATCCTGCTTCCCCTGTCAGCATCTCAGCACCCTCACTCTCCTTCTCTTCCTCTGCCCCTACTCAATGGATGTGTGAGTCACCTGCTTGGGTAGAGCAGTTGCCACTTTTCAAACACAAATTGGAGGCTTTCATTGAAATTGTTAATGATTTACAACACACAAACACTATTCAGGTCTCCTTGTATCCGTGGGACTCACCTGTGTTTGTTAAATGAAAAAAGTCAGGAAAATGGAGGACTGGAACAGACTTAAGAGCTGTTAATTCAGCTATTAAACCTATGGGGTGTTACAAGCCACTATGCCCTCCCCTCCATGATTTCTAAGGAATGGTCGTTATAATCATTGACCTTAAAGTCTGTTTCTTTCATCTTTCTTCAGGCAAGTGAGAGTGTGAAAATTTGCTTTCACTATACCTTCCTTTAACAATTCAGCTCCCACAGCTAGATATCAACGGAAAGTTTCACCTCAAGGATGATTAACGGTCCTACTGTTTGTCAGTTGTTTGTCAGTACTGTGTTACATCCGACAGA
>NW_016884203.1:0-1928 GCF_001698545.2 Rhinopithecus bieti | reverse complement strand
CTACCATAACTGCAGCCCGAGAGTTTGGCGATCTCTGGTATCTAAGTCAGGTCAATGATACGATAACAGAGGAAAGAACAATTCCCCACAGGCCAGCAGGCAGTTCCCAGTGTAGGCCCTCACTGGGACACAGAATCAGGACATGGAGATTGGTGCCGCAGACATTTGCTAACTTGTGTGCTAGAAGGACTAAGGAAAACTAGGAATAAGTCTATGAATTATTCAATGATATCCACTGTAACACAGGGAAAGGAAGAAAATCCTACTGCCTTTCTGGAGAGACTAAGGGAGGCATTGAGGAAGCATACCTCCCTGTCACCTGACTCTACTGAAGGTCAACTAATCTTAAAGGATAAGTTTATCACTCAGTCAGCTGCAGACATTAGAAAAAAAACTTTAAAAGTCTGCCTTAGGCCCGGAGCAAAACTTAGAAACCCTATCAAACTTGGCAACCTTGGTTTTTTGTAACAGAGAGCAGGAGGAGCAGGTGGAATGGGACAAACGGGATAAAAAAAGGCCACTGCTTTAGTCATGGCCCTCAGGCAAGCAGACTTTGGAGGCTCTGGAAAAGGGAAAAGCTGGGCAAATAGAATGCCTAATAGGGCTTGCTCCCAGTGCGGTCTACAAGGACACTTTAAAATGATTGTCCAAATAGAAATAAGCCGCCCCTGGTCCATGTCCCTTATGTCAAGGGAATCACTGGAAGGCCTACTGCCCCAGGGGACGAAGGTCCTCTTGAGTCAGAAGCCACTAACCAGATGATCCAGCAGCAGGATTGAGGATGCCCAAGGCAAGTGCCAGCCTATGCCATCACCCTCACAGAGCCCCGGGTATGCTTGACTATTGAGGGCCAGGAAGTTAACTGTCTCCTGAACACTGGCACGGCCTTCTCAGTCTTACTCTCCTGTCCCAGACAACTGTCCTCCAGATCTGTTGCTATCGGAGGGGTCCTAGGACAGCCAGTCACTAGATACTTCTCCCAGACACTGAGCTGTGACTGGGGAACTAATTTACTCTTTTCACATGCTTTTCTAATTATGCCTGAAAGCCCCACTCCTTTGTTAGGGAGAGACATTCTAGCAAAAGCAGAGGCCATTATACACCTGAACATAGGAGAAGGAACACCCGTTTGTTGTCCCCTGCTTGAGGATCCTGAAGTCTGGGCAACAGAAGGACAATATGGATGAGCAAAGAATGCCTGTCCTGTTCAAGTTAAACTAAAGGATTCCACCTCCTTTTCCTACCAAAGGCGGTACCCTCTTAGACCCGAGGCCCAACAAGGAATCCAAAAGATTGTTAAGGACCTAAAAGCCCAAGGCCTAGTAAAACCACGCAATAGCCCCTTCAATACTCCAGTTTTAAGAGTACAGAAACCCAACGGACAGTGGAGGTTAGTGCAAGATCTTGGGATTATCAATGAGGCCATTGTCCCTCTATATCCAGCTGTATCCAACCCTTATACTCTGCTTTCCCAAATACCAGAGGAAGCAGAGTGGTTTACAGTCTTGAACCTTAAGGATGTCTTTTCTGCATCCGTGTACATCTTGACTCCCAATTCTTGTTTGCTTTGAAGATCCTTTGAACCTAACGTCTCAACTCACCTGGACTGTTTTACCCCAAGGGTTCAGGGATAGCCCCATCTGTTTGGCTAGGCATTAGCCAAGACTTGAGCCAGTTCTCACACCTGGACACTCTTGTCCTTCGGTACGTGGATGATTTACTTCTAGCCGCCCATTCAGAAACCTTGTGCCGTCAAGCCACCCAAGTGCTCTTAAATTTCCTCATCACCTGTGGCTACAAGGTTTCCAAACCAAAGGCTCAGCTCTGCTCACAGCAGGTTAAATACTTAGGGCTAAAATTATCCAAAGGCACCAGGGCCCTCAGTGAGGAACGTATCCAGCCTATACTGGCTTATCCTCATCCCAAAA
>NW_016884202.1:0-414 GCF_001698545.2 Rhinopithecus bieti | reverse complement strand
ATGCTAGCTGGCTATTTTACCCGTTAGTTGATGTAGTTTCTTCATAGTGTCGATGGTCATTACAATTTGGTATGTTTTGCAGTGGTTTATACTGATTTTCCCTTTCCATATTTAGTGCTCCCTTCAGGAGCTCTTGTAAGGCAGGCCTGGTGGTGATAAAATCTCTCAGCATTTGCTTGTCTATAAAGGATTTTATTTCTCCTTTGCTTATGAAGCTTAATTTAACTGGATATGAAATTTTGGGTTGAAAATTATTTTCTTTAAGAATGTTGAATATTGCCCCTACTATCTCTGGCTTGTAGGGTTTCTGCAGAGAGATCCACTGTTAGTCTGATGGGCTTCCTTTTGTGGGTATCCCAACCTTTCTCTGTGGCTGCCCTTAACATTTTTTCCTTCGTTTCAACCTTGGTGAAT
>NW_016884201.1:0-220 GCF_001698545.2 Rhinopithecus bieti | reverse complement strand
GGAATAGCAAGATAGTGCATAAAGATCAACTCTGTGAGCTTTAAATCAAGAAGGAAAATGTGAACCCACTGGAATCATGAAGGACACCCAGATGCCAGGGAGGAGAACACTGACAAACAGCTGTTGTGACACCATCCAGCTCATAAAAGTAAGTTAAGCCCCGGGAAAAGCTACAGGCATTTACCCAGACCTGGGACCTTTTCAGGGATTGTTCAGGCAT
>NW_016884200.1:0-397 GCF_001698545.2 Rhinopithecus bieti | reverse complement strand
TTTTGTATTTTAGTGAAGACAGGATTTTGCCATGTTAGCCAGGCTGGTCTCAAACTCCTGACCTCAGGTGATCCACCTGCCTCGGCCACCCAAAGTGCTGAAATTACAAATGTGAGCCACCTCGCCCAGCCCTAGAGGGGTCTTATAAAAGCACTGGGGTCTTATAAAAGCACTGATGCGTGAGAATTGCTTGAACCCGGGAGGCAGAGGTTGCAGTGAGCCAAGACCACACCATTGCATTCCAGCTTGGGTCGCAGAATGAGTCTCCATCTCAAAAAAAAAAAAAAAAAAAAAAAAAAACAGCACTGGGCTGGGAGTCAGGGAATTGGGGTTGGAGTCCCGGTTCTGCCCTTTCTATTTCTATGGACTTGGACACAACACCAAGGACTGGTTTCTT
>NW_016884198.1:0-219 GCF_001698545.2 Rhinopithecus bieti | reverse complement strand
TACATGTGCACAACGTGCAGGTTTGTTACATATGTATACATGTGCCATGTTGGTGTGCTGCACCCATTAACTCGTCATTTACATTAGGTATAGCTCCTAATGCTATCCCTCCCCCCTCCTCCCTCCCCACAATAGGACCCGGTGTGTGATGTTCCCCTTGCTGCGTGCAAGTGATCTCATTGTTCAATTCCCACCTATGAGTGAGAACATGCGGTATTT
>NW_016884197.1:0-925 GCF_001698545.2 Rhinopithecus bieti | reverse complement strand
AATCTGAATAAGTATTTCATAAGCTGCTGAATAGGAGTGATTTCTTTAAAATGCATGGAGAGTTTTGGAAATCTTTCATGTATAGAAAATAACAATAATTTATAACAATTAATTAACAAATTATGATAAGAAGGAAGGCCAGTGGCAAGTGTTTAAAAGAAAATGACATTTAAGTATATTAAAAGTATTTAAAAAAAACAATTCACATTTATAATCAATCAAATATCTCCTCTTTTAGATAAGCAGAGAAGGAAAAGGAGAGAGAAAAGGCTAACATGTATTAAGTACTATGTACATAGTAATAATAGCTAATAATTATTGAGTCCTTTCTATAGGGCAGGTTCTGCTCTAAACAGTTAACATGCATTTATTATTTTAATCCTCATAAATATTCTATGAAGTCACTTGATTATTATCCTCACTTCTCAGATGAAAACAAACAAATAAAACTGAGATGCAAAGAGGTTAAGTACTTGCCCAAAGTCATATGCGAAGATGTGGTAGAACTGGGATTCACACCCACGCAGTCTGGCTCCAGAGAGTATGCACTTAAACCTTATGATATATGGCCTCTTCCAGTATTGAATGCTTGCTCTGCTAAAACAGTTTTAAAGGATATACGTCCATTATATCTTTTAAATTCAATAGAAAAGGGGTAAAGCATAGACTCGGTGGAGTATCTTACGTCAATACATTAGGTAGCTGCCTATGTCTGTCAGGACTGCCACTCTGGCTTCTACCACAAAGTGATTAAGAGACAAGTAAGATATTTGTAGAATGATAAGTTTCTGGTGTTTCCTTATCAGGAACTTTTCCTGAATGTGTATCGTGTGTAGTTTTAGCTAAAATATACAAAATATTTTCAAATGTCTCTCCACTAAGAACTACCTTGCATTTTGCCATAGAAATCAGGCCATCTTTATCC
>NW_016884196.1:0-218 GCF_001698545.2 Rhinopithecus bieti | reverse complement strand
CCTTCTTTCTTGTTTACCTATTTCCTTCCAAATTCTACATGCCAAGAATTCCTCTGTCTTTTAAGTGGCCATCAACTCAATAGGCAAAATTTGTAATAATCCAGAGAAAAAAAAATCCAAATATAAACCAGGTAGGAACATGAATGCCCCTGAATATTAATGACCAAAAAAATAAAAAAAAGAAAGCACTGGTGAATTTTAAATTAAATTAATACATA
>NW_016884195.1:0-418 GCF_001698545.2 Rhinopithecus bieti | reverse complement strand
GTTCTGCCTCCCGGGTTCACGCCATTCTCATGCCTCAGTCTCTCGAGTAGCTGGGACTACAGGCGCCCGCCACCATGCCCGGCTAATTTTTTTGTATTTTTTTTTTAGTAGAGATGGGGTTTCACGGTGTTCGCCAGGATGGTCTCAATCTCCTGACCTTGTGATCTGCCCGCCTCAGCCTCCCAAAGTGATGGGATTACAGATGTGAGCCACCGCGCCTGGCTGTCATTTCTTAGTCTTACATATGTGAGAGTTTTTTGCTTTGTTTTTTGAGAGTCTCACTCTGTCACCCAGGCTGGAGTGCAGTGGCACCATCTCAGTTGCTGCAACCTCCACCTCTCGGGTTCAAGAGATTCTCCCACCTCAGCCTCTTGAGTAGCTGGGATTACAGGCGCACATTGCCACGTCTCAAAAAAAA
>NW_016884194.1:0-217 GCF_001698545.2 Rhinopithecus bieti | reverse complement strand
TTGAAAAAAGATTAGACGAATGGCTAACTAGAATAAACAGCATAGAGAAGACCTTAAATGACATGATGGAGCTGAAAACCATGGCACGAGAACTACATGACTCATGCACAAGCTTCAGTAGCCAATTCTATCAAGTGGAAGAAAGGTATCAGTGATTGAAGATCAAATGAATGAAATGAAGTGAGAAGAGAAGTTTAGAGAAAAAAGAGTAAAAGAA
>NW_016884193.1:0-218 GCF_001698545.2 Rhinopithecus bieti | reverse complement strand
AAGAAGGATTCGAAGGTGGTGTTTAGTCACCCTAAGCAACATAAGCAGGTCATGAAAATAAACGAATTATTAGAGACATTTGCAGAAGGCGTCATATCAAGAAAACTGGCTAACACTTGCTATGAAATATAGTTTTCAAATTTAAATAAGTTCTTTTAGCTTTTTTTTTTTTTTTTTTGGGTAGAAGCTTTCTCCTGGCTTTGGTTTTGGGTTCTGAG
>NW_016884192.1:0-219 GCF_001698545.2 Rhinopithecus bieti | reverse complement strand
CGGGCAGATCATGAGGTCAGGAGTTCGAGACCAGCCTGGCCAATATGGTGCCTCTACTAAAATACAAAATTAGCCAGGCGTGGTGGCATGCGCCTGTAGTCCTAGCTACTCAGGAGGCTGGGGCAGAAGAATCTCTTGAGCCTGGGAGGCAGAGGTTGCAGTGGGCCGAAATCATGCCACTGGACTCCAGCCTGGGCTACAGAGGGAGCCTCCGGTCTC
>NW_016884191.1:0-418 GCF_001698545.2 Rhinopithecus bieti | reverse complement strand
ACACACAACCCTACACTGTCGCATGCACCATACATCATCCATCACTGGGCATGACACACACACACACACACACACATATACAACCCCACACTGTCCCATGCACCCTACATCATCCATCACTGGGTGTGACACACACACAACCCCACACTGTCCCATGCACCATACATCATCCATCACTGGGCATGATACACACACACACACACACACACACACACACACACACATATGCAACTCCACACTGTCCCATGCACCCTACATCATTCATCACTGGGCATGACACACACATACACACACAACCCCACAATGTCCCATGCACCCTAAATCACCCATCACTGGGCGTGACACACACACACACAACTCAACACCATCGCATGCACCCTACATCATTCATCACCAGGACATGACACACGAGCACATG
>NW_016884190.1:0-417 GCF_001698545.2 Rhinopithecus bieti | reverse complement strand
TGCTTAGGGCTGGTAAAGCTGGTAAGAACTATTCTTTAGTTAGAATTCCATCTAACAGTTTATCTATGTCTAGAGTAGTAACAGCTGCTTGTGTGAAGAGAGCAAAGAATTACAGAAGAGGAATTATGTTAACATTTTACTTCAGAGACAGGTTTAATTTATTTTACTACATGTGCCTCTTTAGATATGGAGCCGATAGTAATTTATTGCTGCAAGAATGACCACTTCATTGGAAACTTGTTAAGGAAAATGACTGTGTATTAAACATCACCTTAGTCCTTACTTGTAGAAGAGCGCATAATAGTCCCTTACATTTTATTGAATGAGTAGAATTTCAGGCTACAATGTACCAACTTGCCCTCTAAGTTTTGCCAGGTAATGTTGGTATATTTTCAAACACATTTCTTAGGACTGTCA
>NW_016884189.1:0-1073 GCF_001698545.2 Rhinopithecus bieti | reverse complement strand
CAGGTTTGTTATATAGGTATACATATGCCATGGTGGTTTGCACCTATTAACCCGTCATCTAGATTTTAAGCCCCGCATGTATGAGATATTTGTCCTAACGTTCTCCCTCCCCTTGCCCCAACCCCTCGACAGGCCCCGGTGTGTGTTGTTCCCCTCCCTGTGTCCACGTGTTGTCATTGTTCAGCTCCCACTTATGAGTGAGAACAATGCATTTTCTATTTAATACACTAATCTAAAAAAAAAGGGGAGATTTTTTTCCATTTTAGGAAATCATCATTTTAGTTTTTTTCATGGAATATTTTAAACATACACAAAAGCAGAGAGAATAACACAATGAACTCCCACTATCTATCATCCAGCTTCAACAAGGATAAACTCACAACCAATCTTACCTTTATCTCATCTGTACCCCAACCACTCCCAATTACTTGATGAATATCCCCAAATCATGTCATAATCCTTTAAAATAGAAGGCCTAGGTGATATTTTAAGAAGAATTCAAACTCAGTTGTATTCCTTGCCAATGGAGTATTTCCTATCTTTAGCTTCAATTGAAAAGCTGAGGTAGATGTATGCTGTCCAGCAGAGCATTCCTATTCTTACCAAGATGTGAGAAGGTGAGGAGCAAAATAATTGACCCCTTTTCTCAGAAGAATTTCCTGGGAATTTCATTTTTTTCAAGCTACCTCTGAAATGAAAAGTGAAATATATTTCTTTTGTTCTCTTGACTCCTATTCTGTGCGTTTCTTTTTTCCAAGCTGGAAAGATGACAGTCATTAATTGTACATAAGGTGCTTGTAGCTTTCCTAAAGGTGGTTTAAATAGAATGCCTTGTATCTATCTACTTTATTCTACTATGTATGAACATGTATGGAATATATGCAGGGTGTTTTATTGGCTAATCTAAAAGAAATTGCTTTTCTTTCTGTAATTTGAGGGCAAAACACATTCCTATGTTTAACAAGCTTTTCCTTCATTGCAAAATGACTGCTTTTGCTAAGGACACTATCATTTCACAATCATTTATTCCCACATTGCTTAGGAAAAAAAAACCTACCTAGAATTTTAAAGTT
>NW_016884188.1:0-416 GCF_001698545.2 Rhinopithecus bieti | reverse complement strand
TTCAGGTATATCATTATAGAAACTTTTCATACGGCTCAACACTAAAACAGTAAGATTTTCTGTATTGTATTTTAGAGTGTTTAATGTAATTTGATTGTTTTAGCCTATGATTTTAAGACATACTATTCTATTTTAAACACATTATTTAGCAAATCATAACATTGTAATTTAAATATATTATTGGATCACTTCTCAGCCTTTTGGCTAAGATCTAGTATAAATATATTATTTGTTTTCACTATAGCTATAGATATATATGTTACTATTTTGAAAATCTGACAATTCCTGAAGGCAAATAATTAAATTGAAAACTTCTGTTATTGCAACACAATGCTGATAAAAATAAAATTAAAAACATCTATATTGTATACTTAAAAAATATGTACATTATATTTTCTTTTAGATTTGACAGAAAT
>NW_016884187.1:0-1103 GCF_001698545.2 Rhinopithecus bieti | reverse complement strand
GTGAAAATGGCCATACTGCCCAAGGTAACTTATAGATTCAATACCATCCACATCAAGTTACCAAGGACTTTCTTCACAGAATTGGAAAAAAAATACTTCAAAGTTCATATGGACCCAAAAGGAGCCCACATTGCCAAGAAAATTCTAAGCAAAAGAAGAAAGATGGAGGCATCACGCTACCTGACTTCAAACTATACTACAAGGCTACAGTAACCAAAACAGCATGGTACTGTTTATCAAAACAGAGATATAGATAAATGGAACAGAACAGAGGCCTCAGAAATAACACCACACATCTACAACCATCTGATCTTTGACAAACCTGACCAAAAGAAGAAATGGGGAAAGGATTCCCTATTTAATAAATGGTGCTGGGAAAACTGGCTAACCATACGTAGAAAGTTGAAACTGGATCCCTTCCTTACACCTTATACAAAATTAACTCAAGGTGGATTAAAGACTTAAATGTTAGACCTAAAACCTCAAAACTCTAGAAGAAAACCTAGGCAATACAACTCAGGACATAGGCATGGGCAAGGACTTCATGACTAAACCACCAAAAGCAATGGTAACAAAAGCCAAAATTGACAAATGGGATATAATTAAACTAAATCGCTTCTGCACAGCAAAAGAAACTACCATCAGAGTGAAGAGGCAACCTACAGAATGGGAGAAAATTTTGCAATCTACCCATCTGACAAATGGGCTAATATTCAGAATCTACAAAGAACTTAAAGAAATTTACAAGAAAAAAATCAAACAACCCCATCAATAAGTAGGTAAAGGATATGAACAGACACTTTTCCAAAGAAGACATTTATGCAGCCAACAGACACATGAAAAAATGCTCATCATCACTGGTTATCAGAGAAATGCAAATCAAAACCGCAATGAGATACTATCTCACACCAGTTAGAATGGCGATCATTCAAAAGTCAGGAAACAAAAGGTGCTGGAGAGGATGTGGAGAAATAGGAACGCTTTTACACTGTTGGTGGAAGAATGAACCAGTTCAACCATGGTGGACAACAGTGTGGCAGTTCCTGAAGGATCCAGAACTAGAAGTACCATTTGACCCAGCAATTCCATTACTGGGTATATAC
>NW_016884186.1:0-415 GCF_001698545.2 Rhinopithecus bieti | reverse complement strand
TCATCCCCTCCCTCCTCCTTCTCCTTCTTCCTTCTCCTTCTCCTTCTTCTTTTTTTGAGACAGAGTTTCACTCTTGTCATCCAGGCTGGAGTGTAATGGCACGATCCCGCCTCACTGCAACCTCCACCTCCTGGGTTCAAGTGATTCTCCTGTGTCAGCCTCCTGAGTAGCTGGGATTACAGGTGCCTGCCACCACGCCTGGCTAATTTTGTATTTTAGTGGAGACGGGATTTCACCATGTTGGCCAGACTGGTCTCAAACTCCTGACCTCAGGTATTCTGCCTGCCTCGGCCTCCCAAAGTGCTGGGATTACAGGCGTGAGCCACTGCGTCTGGTGGGGAACTCATTTCAAAATGCAAATTCTGGCCGGGCGTGGTGGCTCAAGCCTGTAATCCCAGCACTTTGGGAGGCCGAG
>NW_016884185.1:0-220 GCF_001698545.2 Rhinopithecus bieti | reverse complement strand
AATCCCAGCTACTTGGGAGGCTGAAGCAGGAGAATTGCTTGAACTGGGAGGCAGAACTTGCAGCAAGCTGAGATCGCGCCACTGCACTCCAGCCTGGGAGACACAGCGAGACTCCATCTCAAAAAAAAAAAAAAAAAAAAAAAAAAAAAAAAAAAAAAAAAAAAGTGTTGGGAGCAAGCCCCCCAAAATCTGGCCATAAACTGGCCCCAAAACTGTCCAT
>NW_016884184.1:0-417 GCF_001698545.2 Rhinopithecus bieti | reverse complement strand
GTATTTATCAGTAATATTGGCCTATAACTTCCTTTTTTTGATGTGTCTTTGTCTGGTTTTGGTATCAGGGTAATACTGGCCTCATAGGATGATTATGACTGCATAGTATTCCATAGTGTATATGTGCCACATTTTCTTTTTTTAACTTTTTTATTTTATTTTTTTTATTATACTTTATGTTCTAGGGTACATGTGCACAATGCGCAGGTTTGTTACATATGTATATATGTGCCATGTTGGTGTGCTGTACCCATTAACTCGTCATTTACATTAGGTATATCTCCTAATGCTATCCCTCCCCCCTCCCCCCACCCCACGACAGGCCCCAGTGTGTGACGTGCCCCTTCTTGTGTCCAAGTGTCCTCATTGTTCAAATCCCACCTATGAGTGAGAACACGTGGTGTTTGGTTTTCTGTT
>NW_016884183.1:0-226 GCF_001698545.2 Rhinopithecus bieti | reverse complement strand
TGCCTGATTCCCTACAGGACACAGCAGCGCAACACTCTGTTCATCCCAATAACAAAACATTTGGAAATGGCCAAATAATTAGTAAGCAGCTGGCTAAATAAATTATAGTTTGTGTGCACAATAAAATTGTTGAAAGCAATTTTTTTTTAAAGAATAAAATATTCATGTAAAAGATGTACCCCGTAAAATTGTAGCACAGAATGTATAGTATAATCTCATTTTGATT
>NW_016884182.1:0-996 GCF_001698545.2 Rhinopithecus bieti | reverse complement strand
GCTGAGGCTGGAAATAGATACAATAAAAAATCAGAACAAGCAAAAGGAAAATCAATATCTGGAGGACATTGAGGTTGTGAAAGAAAAGAATGATAACCTTCAAAAAATTATAAAACTAAATGAGGAAACATTAACAGAAACAATACTCCAGTACAGTGGATGTTTTAGGATACTAATTGCAGTGGATGGCTTTCTTTTGTACTTTTATTGTAATTCATTTTATTATAATTTAATTATCTTTATAATGCACTTATTTCTTAACCTCTGGCTTTCATTCTGTCCTTTTATCCTCATCAGTACGTACATTTTAAAATAAGGATCATTTCCAAAGATCCTTAGGAAAATTGGGAATTATTCAGTATTCCTCATAGAAGTTGAGAGACTTTTTTTTCCTGTGAAGTAGTATTTTTTAGTGATTTCTCTATTGCCATGGTGAGGCAAGCCAGATTAAATTATAGGATAATGTTTAATAGAATGTTCCGGAAAATTGTCTTATTTCTTATCTTTACTTTTGTGAATGGGTACAGAATCGGTGTATATTTATTTCATGAATTTCAGGATAACTTGTACAGAAAGGCCATAGTACTGTTCTCCAAAATGCAAATGTTTTCATTCACAAACTACTTGAAATGTTAGGTACTTCCTTCATTTTCCTTTCATTGTAAATATATTGTGTTTTTTTACAGATCATGTATAGTATGTACATCCAAAGTAGAGAATTAAGAGATGTTATCTAGATTCTACCACTGAAATTTTAAAACAACTTTACTGAGACATAATTCTCATACCATACAGTTTACCCATTGAACGTGTACAATTCATGGTCTCTTAGTGCAGTCACAGAGTTGTGTAACCATCACCATCATCAATTGTAGGACATTTTCATAACCCTGAAAAGAATCAGCAATCTATTTTGTTTCCATAGATTAGCCCATTCTGGACACCACATTTCAATTGGAACACACAATATGTGGTGGTCTCTTGTGACTTCTACTT
>NW_016884181.1:0-1101 GCF_001698545.2 Rhinopithecus bieti | reverse complement strand
AAAATCAACATGCAAAAATCACAAGCATTCCTATACACCAATAAGAGACAAACAGCCAAATCATGAGTGAACTCCCATTCACAACTGCTACAAAGAGAATAAAATACCTAGGAATCCAACTTATAAGGGATGTGAAAGACCTGTTCAGGAGAACTACAAACCACTGCTCAAGGAAATAAGCAAATGGAAAACATTCCATGCTTATGGATAGGAGAATCAATATTGTGAAAATGGCCATACTACCCAAGGTAATTTATAGATTCAATCCTATCTCCATCAAGCTACCATTGACTTTCTTCACAGAATTAGAAAAAAACTACTTTAAATTTCATATGGAAACAAAAAAGAACCCGTATAGCCAAGATAATCCTAAGCAAAAGAACAAAGCTGGAGGCATCACGCTACCTGGCTTCAACCTATACTATGTGGCTACAGTAACCAAAACAGCATGGCACTGCTACCAAAACAGATGTATAGACCAATGGAACAAAACAGAGGACTCAAAATAACTCCACACATCAACCATCGGATCTTTGACAAACCCGACAAAACAAACCATGGGGAAAGGATTCCCTATTTAATAAATGGTATATGGAAAACTGGCTAGCCATATGCAGAAAACTGAAACTGGAACCCTCCCTTACACCTTATACAAAATTGACTCAAGGTGGATTAAAGATGTAAACCTAAGACCTAAAACCATAAAACACTAGAAGAAAACCAAGGCGATATCATTCAGGACATAGGCATGGGCAAAGACTTCAAGACTAAAACAACAAAAGCAATGACAACAAAAGCCAAAATTGACAAATGGGATCTAATTAAACTAAAGAGCTTCTACACAGCAAAAGAAACTATCATCAGAGTGAACAGGCAGCCTACAGAATGGGAGAAAATATTTGCAATCTATCCATCTGACAAAGGGCTAATATCCAGAATCTATGAGGAACTTAAATAAATTTACAAGAAATAAAAAACCAACCCCATCAAAAGTGAGTGAAGGATATGAACAAACCCTTCTCAAAAGACGACATTTATATGGCCAACAAGCATATGAAAAAAAAAAACTTATCATCACTGGTCATTGGAGAAATGCAAATC
>NW_016884180.1:0-414 GCF_001698545.2 Rhinopithecus bieti | reverse complement strand
CTTATAATTTCAATGAATTTGATAAGGTACTTATTTTATTCCCAGGCAGACATTAACATAATACAAAACTATTCTTTTCTAAATATGGAAAATATGTAATCATTTTATAAATGATTATTTTGTCCTAGAACATAACGAGGTGATTAAAATGCTTTTCACAAGGGCAGTGTTTCAGTCCAACCTATCTTACTAACCACAACTTTCATTTGTCTGCTGTTTGGCTGTTTAATTTGATTCAACAAGCATTTGTTCTTAATAATTGAGCTGCTGCTGGGGAGTCAAAGTTAAATGAGACATGGACTTGGCCCAGTTAAGTGAGATGTATTACCAGTTTGCCAATTTTAAGAGTGAAACACACATCCAATACGAGGTTATTTTAATGAACAACTAAATCAAGTGTGAATCTAGGAAATG
>NW_016884179.1:0-218 GCF_001698545.2 Rhinopithecus bieti | reverse complement strand
AGTTGTTATCTGAGGATATATCGTTTTTCACCATGGGCCCTATGTTTGCCCAAATCTCACTTTGCAGATTTCATGAAAAGAGTGTTAGCAAACTGCTTCCTGAGAACTAAGCTGTAACTCTGTGAAAAGAATTCACAGATCACAAAGAAGTTCCTCAGAAAGCTTCTTTCACGTTTTGCAACGCTCATATTTTCTTTATCAGCGTAGGCCTCAATGTG
>NW_016884178.1:0-218 GCF_001698545.2 Rhinopithecus bieti | reverse complement strand
GCCTTAACTGATGACATTCTACCACAAAAGAAGTGAAAATGGCCGGTCCTTGCCTTAACTGATGACATTCCACCACAAAAGAAGTTAAAATGGTCAGTCCTTGCCTTAAGAGATGACATTACCTTGTGAAAGTCCTTTTCCTGGCTCATCCTGGCTCAAAATCTCCCCACTGAGCACTTTGCGACCCCCCCTCCTGCCCGCCAGCGAACAAATCCCCT
>NW_016884177.1:0-418 GCF_001698545.2 Rhinopithecus bieti | reverse complement strand
CCACAAAATTCATGTGCTGAAATACCAAGATGATGGTAGTAGGTAGAAGGTGGGATATTTGGGGAATGACTAGATCATTAGAGCAGAGTCCTCATGAATGGGATTAATGTTTTTTTAAAATAGACCCCACAGAGATCCCTTGCCCCTTCTTCCATGTGAGGACATAGGGAAAAGGCAGCTGTCTATGAACTAGGTAGCAGGTCTCCACCAGACATGAAATCTGCCAGCACCTTGATCTTGGACTTCCCAACCTCCAGAATGTGAGAAATAAAGTTTTGTTGTTTATAAGCCACTCAGTCGACACTATTTCTGTTATGGAAGCCCAAATGGACTAAGACAATGGCACGAGGCATTTGTCAAAACCTATAGATCTTTAAAGCACAAAGAGTGAAGCTTAATGTACATAAATTTTTTTTTT
>NW_016884176.1:0-995 GCF_001698545.2 Rhinopithecus bieti | reverse complement strand
TGGGACTATATCCGGCTGGCCTGCAGCAAAGTGCCCAACAACTGTGTGAGCAGCATCGAGAATATGGAGAACATCAGCACAGCCCGGGCCAAGGTGAGGGGCCTGGAGCAAGCAACTGCTCTCTGCTCTGGACACAGGGGCCTGCCTGTTTCTTGGTCCTCACCCCTGTCCACAGCCCAGGGGAGAAGGGCCCACACCTGATGCTGGACACGTGAGTCCCTCTGGGACAGCAAGTAAAAGTGAACGTGATTTCCAGGGTCGGGCATGGATCCGGGTGGCACTGATGGAGAAGCGCATGTCAGAATACATCACCACGGCTCTGCGCGACACCCGGACCACCAGGTCAGACTTCCCAGGCGACTCAGACCACAGGCCTCAGGGTGCACCTGCATTGCCCAAACACAGCTGATCCTTAAGTTCCTGCAGCATCCTTCAGTTCCTGGACTACAAGTCCCAGCACCAGCATGCATGGCTGATTTCCCTCTTCCAGGCTGGCCTGCAGTCCCAGGACAAACTCTTTTTTTTTTTTTTTTTTTTTTTTTTGAGGAGGAGGAGGAGTTTCACTCTTGTTGCCCAGGCTGGAGTGCGATGGTGCGATCTCAGCTCACTGCAACCTCTGCCTCCCGGGTTCAAGCCATTCTCCTGCCTCAGCCTCCTGAGTAGCTGGGATTACAGGCATACGCCACCACACCCTGCTAATTTTGTATTTTAGTTACTCCATGTTGGTCAGGCTGGTCTCAAACTCCCAACCTCAGGTGATCCTCCTGCCTCGGCCTCCCGAAGTGCTGGGATTACAGGCATGAGCCACTGCACCCGGCCCCAGGACAAACTTTTACCACCGCCACCATCACTTGCAAGTCAAATCTAATGCCCATTGTTCGACATCATTGCCCAGCACACCACCCTGGCACACCTCTGGATGAGCCTTAGCTACGCACCATCTCATGTGTTGGCTTGTTCCATGACCTACAACACAGCCCTTCTGGCTCTCCAAA
>NW_016884175.1:0-552 GCF_001698545.2 Rhinopithecus bieti | reverse complement strand
TACTTGGCTTATCTTCCACTTTCCTTTCTCTCAAAAACTAAAAGTCTTTTAGCACATGTACCACCTCTAGAATTTCCAGTAAACCAGCAGCAGCCTGAAGAACACGCTCTCATCAAAGGGTGGAAAGAAGAAAAACTGGAGCCAGCCTGGGAAGGACCCTACCTTGTGCTGCTAACCACCAAGACTGCTGTTGATACAGGAAAAAAAAGAAAATAAAATAAAAAAAGATGGACTCATCACAGCCGAGTCAAGAAAGCGCCACCCCTCCAGAGTCGTGGGCCATAGTGCCAGGCAAAACCCTACCAAACTAAAGCTAAGAAAATTTAACTCTTTTCATCTATTCTATTACTCTTTCTTCTTTCCTCGTTCTATTGCTGACCATCTAGTTATTAACATAACCAAGTCAATTTTGCCTTAAACTATTGCATTTAATGCTTGCCTTGTTATACCATGTGAGGACTTGCCAAGTCAAAGACAGCTTTCTACTTCAGAAAAGTACTTCTGTCCCTCCTGACTCTCCTCAGACTAGGCATTAGTAAACTAGGACCATTT
>NW_016884174.1:0-416 GCF_001698545.2 Rhinopithecus bieti | reverse complement strand
GGAACACTTGGACACAGGGGTTGGGGGGCTGGAGGAGGGATAGCATTAGGAGAAATACCTAATGTAAATGACGAGTTAATGGGTGAAGCAAACCAACATGGCACATGCATACCTATGTAACAAAATGTGCATTGTGCACATGTACCATAGAACTTAAAGTATAATAATAATAGTAATAATTTATTGTTGACTAGTTACACTGTTGTGCAGAAAACTAACAAAATGTGTTTCTAGTGTGCTATTGAACTCTAGAAATCATTCCTTCTACCTTACTGTGTGTTTGTACCCATGATACAAACCTCCATTAATCCCCTCTACCCTTTCCAGCTTTTGATAACCATCATTCTACTCTCTACATTCATGAGATCAACATTTTGGCTCCCACATGTGAGTGAGAACATATAATATTTGCCTTT
>NW_016884173.1:0-1985 GCF_001698545.2 Rhinopithecus bieti | reverse complement strand
AAACAGATGTCCCTGCTGCGAGTGCCAGAGTGCACAGTGCTGTCCTGGGCCCTGGGACGGTACTGCCCACCAGGTCTCCATTGCTTCATCTTGGGGTGGGGCAGTAGGTTGAATCATGTCGCCCAAAAGGCACATTCAGGTCCACCCTAGTCCCTGTGAGTGGGACCTTATTTGGAAATAGGGTCACTGCAGATGGAATGAACTTAAGAGGAGGTCGTACTGGATCAGGGTGGGTCCTAAATCCAATGATTGGTGCCTGCATGAGAAGAGGGAAATTTGGGCACAAAGACTTGGAGACACACGGAGAAGGCCTTGTGGAGACAGAGGCAGAGCTCACAGGGGTGCATTCGTGAGCCCGGGAAAGCCAGGATCTTCCGAAAGCAGGGAAGGACCTGCTGTGGGCAGGTCCCTCCAGCGACCTCTCAGCGGGGCTGGGATGGGGCACGTCCCTCCTGCCCTGCTGTGGTCAGGCAGGGCCCCATGGGGCGCCCCTTCCTGGCAGGAGGAGCGGCAGGGCTGGCATCGTCCCCTGTGCCCTGGGCTCTGCAGGCTCCACTCCCTTCCCTGTCCCCTCCCTCTCTGCCTGCGGGCTGGTGGAGAACTGGGGTTGGCAGCCTCTGTCCCTCCGTTTGACTGGACAGCCAGCTTTCCTGGGGTTGGAGGGTCTCCCAAGCCGGGGCCCTACAAGGTCTTTCTAGTTTGTGTGGTGGCAAGAGTCAGTCCCTGCCACACCCAGCAGCATGGTGTGAGTCCTTCTGGGGACAGCGGAGAACGCACAATGTCTGTGACACTCCAGGGCTTCCCCGACCCTGGGGTGCTTCCTGGGACGGGGCCTGGGGCTGGGTCTGCTCTGGGCGAGGAGGTTATGATGGAGCCCCAGGGCAGCTAGGACACAAGAGGTCAGGAAATGGGGATCCTCCTGTGCACCCCAAAGTCAGGCTCCTGTATGGGGTCAGATCGGCTCCCTGAGCCTGGGACACCTGGGGTGGCGGCCGCCAAGTGAGGGACTGAGCCTGTTTGTGTGTGATGTGCTGCGATTGCAACCGGTGGCCTCTTCTGACCTTTGGGATGGTGACCCATGCAGACAGAGGCAGGGCACAGGCACCCCTTCCCGGCCACCGCCTGGCACCTCACCGCCGTGTGCTCCAAGGGACCATAGCTCTGGGACGTCGATGTCACTGAGCTGAACTCAGCTGAGGGCAGCTGGGAGGAAGTGTCCCAGGGTCTCCCTCACCCCTCCTGCCCTGGGGTCTTCTCTGGGCCTGGTGCGGCCTTGTGCTGGAAGGCCCAGGGAGGCAGATGTACCCCCCAGGCCAGGCTGGGCCTTGGCAGAGGATTCCTTGAGCCCCGCCTGCTGCCCCTGCACTGGCTCCCTAGAGGGAGGCACAGAGTGGGTCCTGGGCGTCCGCACACCCGAGCGGAGGGGCTGCCTGGGGCCAGCGTGGGGAGAGCCGGGGCCTCCACTGCTCAGGGCTGTGTTGGTTCTCTCTGGAGACCCTCAGCCTCCTGTGCCCCTCGGACGTGACTGGGAGATGGTCCAAAATGCAACTTCTATTTGATTTGTGTTTGTGTCAGTCTTACTATATATGTTCAATTTTAAAAGTAGAGTGGTCACATGCAGTATGTAATGACAAGAATTCACCTTCGTATTTCTAGACGACGTACTTCTACTCCTGCTTGATCCTTGCGTTTTCTATTTAGACGTTAGTTACGTGCTTTTCTATGGAAGATGAAGAGGCTCTCTCTCCTGTTCGCACCACACACATCCACTCACACACTCTCACACACCCACTCACACACTCTCACACACATCTACTCACTCACACACATTCACACATTTACACACACACCCACTCACACACACCCACACACACATATCCACTCACACCCACACACATCCACTCTCACATCCACTCACACACATTCACACATTTACACACACACATCCACTCACATACACACATCCACTCACACATCCACTCACA
>NW_016884172.1:0-1021 GCF_001698545.2 Rhinopithecus bieti | reverse complement strand
GGGGACTTTTCTGATAAGCACCATTTCTAATAAGTAAGTCCTGATGTAAGGCAGTCCTGTTATCCATCTAGAATTTCCCCACAAGCCCCCATGAAAGTATCATTCTATTTATTTTCTTGAGATACATATGATCTCAAGAAGAAACGTGGATGGCCCCATGTGTGAGGTGTACTTAGAATTCAGTGCCTCTCACCTGAATGTTTCAAGATGGGTCCTCAGAAAGCTGTCTTAAGTCTTTCTTCTCCCCACCTCTTTCTTCTCCCCACCGGTCTCCCTTGGGTTGGCTCCACTGATTTTCCCCAAGTTCCAAGAACAGAAGGAAGAAGCTTGAGGGAACAGTTAATGAAGCAGCTGCACGTCTTGACCTGGGGACATACAGCACAACTGCAGCCACCTTGGTGACAAAGGTAGCATTTGCAAATTATGGGCCAGGAACAAAGAAAGAAAAGAAGTAACAAGGGATACTGAATGAGCAATTACCTTGTTTCAGACACAGTTTTAAATGTAGATGCATTACCTTATTTAATCCTCACAACAATATTAGGAAGTTGGTACTTTTATTATCTTCATTATACGGATGAGAAAACTGAGGTTCTGAGAAGTTCAGCAGTTGACCCAAGGGGACACAGCTAGGAAGTGGGGTGTGAAGTGTGAGGGTTTCAACCTAGGAACAATTCAGGACAGGCTTTAGGATCTAAGCCCCTAACCCATCAGATGCTCCAGGCCCTCTAAGAACCCTAGAGTGGCAGAGGGCATTCTGAGCTGACTTCTGAAAAGGTTGTATTCTTGCCGGGCATGGTGACTTATGCCTATAGTCCCAGCTACTGGGGAGGCTGAGACAGGAGGATCGCTTGAGCCCAGGAGTTTGAATCCAGCCTGGGCAACACAGCAAACCTCGTCAAGAAACAAAGAAGAAAAGAAGGAAGGAGGGAGAGAGGAAAGAAGGGAGACAGGAAGAAAGGGAAGGAAGGAGGACGGAAAAGGGAAGGAAGGAAGGAAAGAAGGAAGGAAGGAAGGAAGG
>NW_016884171.1:0-1413 GCF_001698545.2 Rhinopithecus bieti | reverse complement strand
CGTAATTGACTTTTCTATCCACCAAGTTCAAAAAAACATACCAAAGATGTCTCTTTCATTGCAAATCTAAATTTCAAATTTGTGGCACATATAAATTTAATGTGACTATATTTAAACTATACTGACTAACTAAACTTTTTTAAATGGGAAGGGGAGAAATCATAGTTTCAAAGAGGCTTAGGAAATAGCACTCAGATTATTTTCTTTTCCAAAATACTTTTGTTAACATGAAATAATGCTGGTCACTTTCAAAATAGAAAAGAATACAGGGGCCCGTTGTTTTAAAATGTTAAAATGCATTAACTATTAGTTTGCTAATTTTATTTAATATGTCCTTCAAAAGTTAGTTTTAGGGTATTTTAAGTGACGTATAAAATGATATTATATAAAAAATTGATTTACAAGGTTATTCTAAATATGATTCATTCATAAACTCCATGTATCTTTAAAGTACTTAATGTTTGCATTTCCAATAATTTGCCTATCCGACAGTAGCAGAAACACATAAATAATGTTTCTCTGCTTTTGAATGATGAAATAATGAACACATCTTTCAATGCAGAGTGGAGTGCTAACAAAACACATGGTCAGTAAATATATTATGTTTTACAAATATCGTAATACTTTTATTATGCTGCTCATCACTGCAAATTAACACTCAGAGTTTATCATACAGGAGTAATCAAATCTGAAAACAATAGAATATATTAAATAATTAAATTTCTACTTTAAGAATATATTCTTACAAGTAAGAAAGAAAATTTCAATTTGAATAACATTACTACCTAGTTTACATATATGAGTATTACTAAATAAAATACATGTTTCTCTCCATACATATATATATATAGGACTGTTGGTTTAAGAGTGGTAAGAGGTTAGACAATGTGGTCAAACATTTTATCATTATGAGACATATAAGAATCTTAATGACCTCTGCTTTGTTCAGCAAAGACCGCAAATAATTCCAAGTACAATTACACCAGTTTGGGGAAACCACTATTTTCATAGTCTTATTAAATATATAAAGTGAATTCTGAAAAAAGCATGCAATATAGCACTATGTAATGGAAATTTCCAGTCACCTGCATAGCATCTTTTGTTAATTTATTTTTTTAAGTTACAAAATGAATTAAAGTACTTTGTGGCTAATAAAATAATGACCAGGTGTCATGATACAAATTGAACAATATTAAAGAAAATTACAGTACCTTGTGAAGCGTATTTTCTACTGCTCTCATGTGATTTGCAACACATTCTTTGTCTCTAGAAAAAATAAAAGAAAGATTAAGTGTTAGTAAAACTCAAACCTTACTACAACTGTTACACATTTTAGTATAAGTCACTAGTATTAAAAAATAAGGGTCTGATCTCATTGTTCTCCTTTTTTTTCTAATTTATTTTACCTTTTAA
>NW_016884170.1:0-245 GCF_001698545.2 Rhinopithecus bieti | reverse complement strand
ATAAGAATTTCAAATGTACTCTAAAAGGAAGCTTGATTCCATATCCAAAGTGGAAAACTCTACAGAAAAGCCCTTAACACAATCTTTATTTCATCTACAAAATACACAAAATTACCCTCATGAAAATGTGAGAGAAAAAACAATGAGGAATCTAGAAGTGGTTCTTGATTAACATTTTATACAGAGGAACAGCCTGAAAACTGAGGCTGCAGACACTGATTAAAAAAATAAACTTGAATAGGAGG
>NW_016884169.1:0-328 GCF_001698545.2 Rhinopithecus bieti | reverse complement strand
ATATCCTAAGGATGTAACCACAGTTACACTAATAAGAAAACAAGGTAGAACATGAAAATGCTTTTGCCATTTTTTCCTAAAACATAATCATAGCTACAGAGATAAGAGAACAAGGCCAACAGAATAAGTGCCTCTGTCATTCACATAATCAGCAGACTTCAAGAAAATACACACTCCTCCCATTGTGGACATGATACCCAGTAGGCTCCAGTGGGCTCTGATGAAATAATTTTCTTTTCTATTTTGGACATCTTTGAACGCAAGGAAGGCATTTATGAATTATCCCTTCAGCTTCTGCTTTACCCCAGCCCAGCGAGCCAGTGAAGAC
>NW_016884168.1:0-992 GCF_001698545.2 Rhinopithecus bieti | reverse complement strand
GGGAAGGAAGGAAGGAAGGAAGGAAGGAAGGAAGGAAGGAAGGAAGGAAGGAAAGAAGGAAGGAAGGAAGGAAGGAAGGAAGGAAGGAAGGAAAGGAAGGAAGGAAGGAAGGAAGGAAGGAAAGGAAGGAAGGAAGGAAGGAAGGAAGGAAGGATTAACGAAGGTAAATGAGTGGTAGGCAGAATAATTTATTCCAGAGGGGAAACAGCATGTGCAAATGAGCTGGGGCAGGAGAGAACGTAGATGATTCATAGATGGAATAATGTCAGTATCATAGAAGTGCATTAGTTATCACAAGAATGGGCTTGATCTAAAAGTCAGTTCGTTATCCTCATGCTTTCTTGCTCTCCCAAACTTTCTTGCCCTTCAGCCCTGGGGTGACACAGTAAGAAGACCCTCACTAGATGTGGGCCCCTCAACCTTGGATTTTCCAGCCTTTATAATTGTAAGAAAGATATCTCTATTTATAAATTTAAAAAAATAAAGGAAAGACTGAAATAGATAAAATCAGTAATGAAAGAGGAGAAATTGCAAGTGATTCCACAGAAATACAGACTACTCATAAGATGCTACTATGAACAATTAGTGCCAATAAATTGGATAACCTAGAAAATCGATAAATTCTAGGCAGCAACAACCTATCAAGACTAGGGAATCATAAAGAAATAGAAAATCTGAACAGATCAATAACGAGCAAGCAGATTGCATCAATAATAAAAGTCTCTCACCAAGGAAAAGCCTAGGATTTATTGGATTCACCGCTGAATTATACTAAATATTTAAAAAAGAACTAATAACAATGTTTCTCAAACTTTTCCAAAGAAAATTGAAGAGGTGAGAACACTTCCAAACTCATTGTTTTTTTGTTGCTGTTTGTTTGTTTTGCTTTGTTTTTTATACTTTAAGTTCTAGGGTACATGTGCACAACATGCAGGTTTGTTACATATGTGTACATGTTGCCATGTTGGTGTGCTGCACCCATTAACTCGTCA
>NW_016884167.1:0-554 GCF_001698545.2 Rhinopithecus bieti | reverse complement strand
CTCTGCAATAGAGGGAAGGAAGAGTAAGCATGAAATACAGAAGATGCATTAGGACATGTCTTAGAATTACCATGACATATGATTAAGGTCAAGGGGAAACTACAACAGCCCTATCCTGAGAGGACTACAGTTGGATGAGACTATTCAGATAGTAAGGTTTGGGTCACTCTCCAGGATAACAACAACAATGACAACAAAACAATAAAACCACAACCTGCTGAAGTGCTTACTGCAGGAAAAGGGAACAAAGAATGGGTAGTAGAAGTTAGTCATTCATACCTGCTCGAAACACGTGACCAGCTGCAGAAATGAGGACACTAATTGTCTTAAGTATTTCCTCCTTCTTCTGTGAAAAAAAAAAAAAGTTTGTGCAGGTATACACATGTATAAGAAAATATCTTTTGTTTTCTTTATCAGGTTACATAAGATTTAATGAGTTCTTATCAGCATTTGTGTATTGTAAACTGTGAAATAGTGTTTGGATTGGGATTGTAAAATATAATTTTATTATGTTAGGAAGAATTATGACCTCATTTTGTCTGTATTTGAAGAGT
>NW_016884166.1:0-899 GCF_001698545.2 Rhinopithecus bieti | reverse complement strand
AAAAAAAAGTTTAAGGTAGAGGCAGCAGGAATGTGTGTGTTTCTCTTGTTGGATTCCTTGTCTTCTTCTCTCCTAGCTAAGGAACTGCATGGGAGTAACTGTGCTGGTTTCTAATAGATGGATACCTGTGTGTTCTCAGATGGAGCAGAGATCAGACTCTCTTCTCACTGTTATCCAAATTGCTAGCAGTTTCAGCAGTGGTCCAGAAAATGGTCAAATCTCTGATGAGTAAGGTCAAGGAGTTTCCCTTTGGAGTTACAGGGGATCATCTCAAGACCAGGAGCCTCTGCACAGGAGACACAAGCATCCCGTGAACATGGAGGACAACACATGGCTTCAAATCATGCTTAGCCATGTATGCAGAATCCCTCTAAGATTTCTGTTTCAAATTCGCAGGCCACCACACTAGCCCTAAGGGCGTAGGTACTCCTGGTTAGTGAGAGCGAAGGAGATAGAGTTCAAAACATTGATTGCTTTCAGAACTGCAGTCCCTAAACAGAACATTCAAATAGCACTAAGAAGCCTCATTCTAAAGTCAGAAAGTGACTCTGTAATTTACCTGGTAATTAGATATGCTCAGAAGTAACTTATGACTTTTCCCATCAATTTCTAGGCTCCCTTAACACCTGTAATAGCTGGACAAAGGAAGAAAGTTGTGCTGCCCTTGGTGGAAGTTTGGACCCATCCCCAGAGAACTGTGTATGCTTCCTGCTTCAAAATAATACATGTAATCCCATGGGGCTGACTGGTAGACCTACTTTTTTTTTTTTTCTGATTCAAAATGCCATTCCTGTATATTATTACAAATTTGGAAAGTCCATAAAGATATAAATAAATTTTAAAGCTCCACACAATCCCACTACTAAGAGTTAGGGTCTAAAATATTGTGGTCTGGCCCT
>NW_016884165.1:0-899 GCF_001698545.2 Rhinopithecus bieti | reverse complement strand
AATAGAAAGTGTCATTTAGTAAAAAATAATAAAATTGTTTAATGGAATTTTATTCACCCAGCTCTCTTTCAAATATCGAAAATGGTGATAGGTTTGACATTTTATCCTGCTTGTAAGCTAACAAGTTAACTTGCTGCAGTTTCAAAAGACATGGGACACCTGGGTCAGAGAGAAAGGACTTTATTACTCAAGGGGCAGAGAAGGCAGCATGACCTTCATATTTGCATTGATTTCTCTTGCTCTTCAAGTCACATAAGGGTAACACAGAGCGGCACAGGTGAATACTACACACAGTGAGTTCGTGTCACACACGAGGAACCTAGAGTTTAGGAAACTATCAATCATGTAAGGGGCTGCTTGCAAACTTGTCCAACCTTTGCCCTTGAAGGAGACATTATCTTTATTATACTGGTTAGGAAAGAAATCTATCCTCTGCCCTTGGGTCCAGCAGGGAGACGGTATCTCCAGCTTCTGAGGTTGTTTGCTATACAAATACCCATTAAAAGACTGGATCAAAAGCTGTCAGTGTCTCTTCACAAGACGTGTAGCAACAACATGACAAATTTTCTCTACCTACCTACCCATTCACTAGCATGGGCTATAATGAGTCTTAGAGTTGGAGATTTTCCTATCTGAACCATGTTTAGGCTGATGTTTCCTTTCCTCTTCCTGAACCCAAGTAATTAGAATACAGCAAGGACAAGAAGAGTAAATAATCCTTTATCAAATCCATAGGTAACTCTAATCATCACTTTAGTGCACAATAACTGGTTCTTATTTCCTAGCTGGGTACTAGATGCAATAAATTATAAATGCCTGGTTACTCAAGTTTTACTGTTTCAAAAAAGAAAGTTTTTTAAAATTAATATTAGTTGTTAGCATCATACTATTCAAACATT
>NW_016884164.1:0-900 GCF_001698545.2 Rhinopithecus bieti | reverse complement strand
TTCCTGAGACAGAGTTTCATTCTTGTTGCCCAGGGTGGAGTGCAATGGCACAATCTCGGCTCACCGCAACCTCCACCTCCTGGGTCCAACGATTCTCCTGCCTCAGCCTCCCGAGTAGCTGGGATTACAGGCATGCACCACCACGCCCAGCTAATTTTGTATTTTAGTAGAGACGGGGTTTCTCCACGTTGGTCAGGCTGGTCTCAAACTCCTGACCTCAGGTGATCTGCCAGCCTTGGCCTCCCAAAGTGCTGGGATTACAGGTGTGAGCCACCATGCCCGGCCCACTGTGCATATTTTAAAATGAGGACAATCACTAAAAGAATAGAAACAGAATAGTAAATTACAAATCAGTAGATAGAAAAGAGGTAACTAAAACTATAAAGATAACTCAAATGATCCAATAGGAAAGAAAACAGGCTGGGTGTGGTGGCTCATGCCTGTAATCCCAGCACTTTGGGAGGATAAGGCAGGAGGATCATGAGGTCAGGAGATCGAGACCATGAGACCATACTGGCTAACACGGTGAAACCCCATCTCTACTAAAACTACAAAAAATTAGCCGGGCGAGGTGGCAGGCGCCTGTAGTCCCAGCTACTCAGGATGCTGAGGCAGGAGAATGGCGTGAATCCAGGAGGCGGAGCTTGCAGTGAGTGGAGATCGCGCCACTGCACTCCAGCCTGGGTGACAGAGTGAGACTCCGTCTCAAAACAACAACAACCACAACCACAACAACAACAAACAAAAAAACCATAAATAAATAGAAACAAAATAAAAGAATAAATAGAAAGTATAAGTAAATCTAAACATATTTATCATAAAATAAGACTATCCTTACAAGTTCGATGATAGAAACTCACCATTGAAATTAAGAAAAAAGTAGTTTATAGATATGATAAA
>NW_016884163.1:0-900 GCF_001698545.2 Rhinopithecus bieti | reverse complement strand
AGTGCAGTGGCCGGATCTCAGCTCACTGCAAGCTCCGCCTCCCGGGTTCACGCTATTTTCCTGCCTCAGCCTCCCGAGTAGCTGGGACTACAGGCGCCCGCCACCGCGCCCGGCTAGTTTTTTGTATTTTTTAGTAGAGACGGGGTTTCACCATGTTAGCCAGGATGGTCTCGATCTCCTGACCTCGTGATCCGCCTGTCTCGGCCTCCCAAAGTGCTGGGATTACAGGCTTCAGCCACCGCGCCCAGCCATGTATTTATTTTTTGAGATGGAGTCTTGCTCTTGTCACCCAGGCTGAAGTACAATGGCATGATCTCAGCTCAATGCAACCTCTGCCTCCTGGATTCACGTGATTCTCCTGCTTTAGCCTCCAGAGTAGCTGGGATTACAGGCACGCACCACTATGCCTGGCTAATTTTTTTGTATTTTAGTAGAGACGTGGTTTCAGCATGTTGGCCAGGCTGGTCTCGGATTCCTGACCTCAGGTGATCCACCCATCTTGGCCTCCCAAAGTGCTGGGATTACAGGCGTGAACCACCGTGCCTGGCCAACATACTAAGATTTTATAGCCCCACTTTATGGATGGAACACCTGAGGCTCAAAGATCAGGTGAGACTTGCCTAAGGTCATATAGTTAATAAAGCAGAACTGGAATCCAGTCCTTCTGAACTTCAAATCCATCTTGGTAACATGCTTAGAAAGGGTTTATCAAGATAGGTTAAATCTTACAGCCGGGCATGGTGGCTCACACCTGTAATCCCAGCACTTTGGGAGGCCAAGGTGGGGGGCATCACCTGAGGTCACGAGTTCAAGACCACCCTGGCTAACATGGTGAAACCTCCTCTCTACCAAAATACAAAAGTCAGCTGGGCGTGGTGGCAGGTGCCTATAATCCCAGCT
>NW_016884162.1:0-1262 GCF_001698545.2 Rhinopithecus bieti | reverse complement strand
TCAGGAACAACTTTCTCCTGAGTTTGAAAGCACAGCTAAAGTATCCTGATTACTCAGGGAAAATGAAGGGAAAATACATGGAGAAAGCAAAATGAATATTTCAAAATAATTACACCTAATAATTTATGTAAAATAACCATGTTCACTCTCCTTCCCATTCTCCTGTCAGAAACCTCCTGTGGCAAGGTCCTCACCTGAATCTAGGATCCCCTCCTCAACCTTATTGTGGGGAATTGCTCCATTATTCATAAGCCGTTTCTCTTTCATTTTACCACCTCTCAATTTTACTGGCTTTTCCTTTTAACATATTCATTCCTGCATTAATACAGCACTTCCAACTCTAAAATAGTACCTCTCAATCCTGTCCATCCAATGTCATGGGCTCCTTATTCTCTTCTGCAGCTACATATTTGCTATGCTTTGAATGTGTCCACCCACATTCATATATTGGGCTCCTAAACTCAATATATGAAGTGATGGTATGAAGAAGTGGGGCCTTGGGAGGTAATTAGGTCATGAAGACGGAGTGCCGAGAGAGCTGCCTCTTCCCTTCCACCATGAGGCACCATATGATGGAATAAGCAAGACAGCACCATCTATGAACCAGGAAGCAGGTCTCATCAGACACTGAATCTGCTGATACCTTGATCTGGGACCTCCTGTCTCCAGAACTGTCAGCAATAAATTACTGTTGTTTAAGCCACCCAATCTATGACATTCTGTCACAGCAGCCTGAAGGAACTAAGACAGTCTTTAAAAGAGCAGTTGACAACTCCACCCGCCATTTCTCATAACTCAATCACCCTTCTGTTCACTACAACTGGATTTGTCCTCATATCTACCAGGCACTTTCTATTCCTTGTTACAACTGACCTTTCTACAGTTTATAACATGACTAAGAACGATAAGTACCCTTTACCCCTCGGAACCCTCTGCTCCACCATCACCTATTGCAGCCATCTCCCAGTCTCCTCCTTGACTCTGGCCAGCTCTCCCTCAGGCTTTGTTGCGAAGTCTTACTTCTCTGTTTCTCCCATGACTGCACGTGTTCTCTGGGGTCCCAAGCTCCTTTGTTATCCTCCCAAGACACTTCCTATCTGCAGCTTCTAGACAGGTCCAGATGGTTTTCTTTTTTTTTTTCTTTTTTTCTTTTTTTTTGAGACCGAGTCTCACTACAACCGCTGCCTCCCAGATTCAAGCAATTCTCTGCCTCCCAAGTAACAGGGATTGAGATTACAGGCGTGTGCTACCATACGCAGCTA
>NW_016884161.1:0-1921 GCF_001698545.2 Rhinopithecus bieti | reverse complement strand
ATTATTTATAAAGGAATTTTAATTCATCTCATTTCTTAATCATAAGACATGATAATTTATGTACAAAAATGTTTAATGCAGTGTTATTCATAGTGTTAAAAACTGGAAACAATGTGAATGTGTATTTATACAAGTATAATTGTGAAAAAACATTTTAATTTTTTTAGTAAGAAAAGATAAAATTACCTATAGTCAATGATAACACTTTTGATGGTCATTCTTTTCTGTAAATCTGTTTTTTAATTTGATTTTGAAAACATATTCACAAAATAACTTTTACAAAATAACATATACATAGATTTGCTTCCGTGTACATTTATCATTGTAAACAGCTTTACCGTTTTTTGTTTTCCTTGTTCAAATTCACACATCCAGGAAGGGGTAGAACCAGACCACAAATTTAGAGCAATCTTAATCGAACGCTACGTTCTTTCTATTGACTCAGGGACCCTAAGCTGTGGTCTCTATAAGCTGAGTGACTCTCATACAGTCAGATCAGGCACAGAACCAGGTCTACATACCACAACATCCTTAGAGAGTTTGCAGCAAGTCCCTCCTGCAAGCAACTTTACCTTAAACAAATACATAAATAGTTCACTGAAAGACAAAATTGAATAAAGAAGAAATTTGGAATGGTTAGGATTTGTATTCTCTTTTACTCTTCAAGAATATATATATATATATATGTATATACACACACATATACATATACATATACATATACATATACATATACATATACATACATTTGCTGTCTTTTAACTTTCTCCCTTGAGGCACTAAATTTACCAGGTAGCCAGGATTACCAACTTAGTGTGATTCGCTACAGCTTTCTCCACTCCAGTATAGTTACATCCAAAATAGAGACACACACACACATTTCCTGTTGCTGTTTGCCTTTTAGAAGGGTTCATACATTTGATGCTGACTCCTCGGCGTTTGCTCTTCTCACTTGACAGTGCCTCAGGGAGCTGTCTTTGTCGGGAAGTGAAGTTCTACCATTCCTTCTTAGTGACTGTATATAATATTTCATGATGTGTATAAACCTCAACTATTTCCCCACTAAAGGGTGTTTCCGTTGTTTCTGATTGTTTCAACACCATAAATAATGCTGGATTAAGCACTATTGTATAAAATCTTTAAAACACGAGACTTAATTTCTATGTCATACAGCCCAAGAAGTGAAGATGTAAGGTCAAAGATGTATGTTCTGGCCAGGTGCGGTGGCTCACACCTGTAATCCCAGGACTTGCGGAGGCTGAGGCGGGTGGATCACCTGAGGTCATGAGTTTGAGACCAGCCTAACATGGTGAAATCCCGTCTATACTAAAATACAAAATCAGCTGGGCATAGTGATGGGCACCTGTAGTCCCAGCTACTTATGAGGCCGAGGCAGGAGAAGCACTTGAACCTGGGAGGTGGAACTTGCAATGAGCTAAGATCGAACCATTGCACTCCAGCCTGGGCAACAGAGCTAGACTCCATCTCAAAATAAAAAAATAAAAAATAAAAAATAAAATAAAATAAAAGAAGGAAAGAAAGAAAAAAAAAGACGTATGTTCTGTAAACTATAATAGACATTGCCTAATTACATTGTAAAATAGCTGGTACAATGCACGTGCCTCAGAAAAGAATGCCTTTTCAATAAAAGTAGATGATATATTTCTACTTAATGTTGGCTAATCAAACAAGTGGGGATAATAATAATGATTACACTTGAGTATCTTTTCTAACTTTACTACAAATTAGAATTTTCTATTTTGCCAATTCTTATATTACTGTCATTTGCTTATAGAAATTCTGGCTTTATAATTTGTAAGACTACCCTCCATTTTAATATGAAATATTTTGAGAAAAATATTTTACTCCTGTATATTCTATATTCCAGAATGTAAAATTGATACATTCAATGAAAGCATTC
>NW_016884160.1:0-360 GCF_001698545.2 Rhinopithecus bieti | reverse complement strand
TAAATGGCCAAAGGGATTAGTACTTTACCTTTGGAGGTCCTCAGAGCATTGTTTGGAGTTGGTAATACTTCAGCTAGAACTTAGTAGAAGCTGTTTTTTCCTTTGGAGGTCCTCAAGGCATTATTTGGAGTTCATAATACTGAAGCCTATAACCAAGTAGAACCTTTCTTTCTGAGGAGTATTGTAGCATAAATGTTACTATAAACAAAGTACACTTGATATATGTATGCAATGACTGCTATTTATACAAAATTTAAATCTGCAAATGGAATCAACATGTTTATGGGTTATTAAAATTGTCTAATTTCTTAGGTTCTTTATAGTACACGTGTTGAAAATAAATGATTAAGTGATTAAGAA
>NW_016884159.1:0-423 GCF_001698545.2 Rhinopithecus bieti | reverse complement strand
TTCTTTTATTGAGCAGATCACAAACACTTATCATGGAATCTGTAATGAGATATTTTGGAGTGCATCGAAGCTTTGGGTGACAAAGGAAATATCCTCAGACAAAACTAGAAAGAAGCTTTCTGAGAAACTACTTTGTGATTTGTGAATTCATCTCACAGTGTTACACGATTATTTTCATGGAGCAGTTTGGTAGCACTGTTTATATGGAATCTGCAAAGGAGATATTGGGGAAATCTCAGAGACCTACAATGAAAAGAAATAACTTCAGATGAAAACTGGAGAGAAGCTTGTCGAGAAACAGTTTTGTGATGTGTCCATTCATCTCATAGAGTTTAACCTTTTGTTGATTGAGAAGTTGGGTATCACAGTTTTGTGGTATCTGAGAAGAGATATTTGGGAGCACATTGAAGACTATGGTGAAAA
>NW_016884158.1:0-206 GCF_001698545.2 Rhinopithecus bieti | reverse complement strand
ACACACACACACAGACACAGTCACACACAGACACACACACAGTCACACAGACACACACACACACAGACACACTCACACACACACACATCACACACACACACACAGTCACACACACACACACACACACACACACACAGTCACACACACAGCACACACACACACTCACACACACACAGACACAGTCACACACAGACACACACACACAC
>NW_016884157.1:0-227 GCF_001698545.2 Rhinopithecus bieti | reverse complement strand
GAAAGAAAAGAAAATTAGCCGGGCGTGGTCACACATACCTGTAATCCCAGTTATTCGGGAAGCTGATTCAGAAGAATCGCTCAAATGCGGGTGGCAGAGGTTGCAGTGAACTGAGATTGTGCGATTGCACTTCAGCCTGTGTGACAAGAGCAAAATTCCATCTCAAAAAAAATAAAGATAGGAAGGAAGGAAGGAAGGAAGGAAGGAAGGAAGGAAGGAGGGAGGGA
>NW_016884156.1:0-205 GCF_001698545.2 Rhinopithecus bieti | reverse complement strand
TTTCTCTCTCTCTTTTTTTTTTTTTCTCTCTCTCTTTCCTTCCTTCCTTCTTTCTTTCTTTCTCTTTCCTCTCTTTCTTCTTCCTTCCTTTCTTCCTCTCTCCCTCCTTCCTTCCTTTCCTCTTTTTTTTCTTTCTTTCTTTTTTTCTTTCTTTCTTTCTTTCTTTCTTTCTTTCTTTCTTTCTTTCTGTCTCTCTCTCTCTGTC
>NW_016884155.1:0-1948 GCF_001698545.2 Rhinopithecus bieti | reverse complement strand
TTTTATGTATTAATATTCATGGTACTAAAAGATGAGCAGCCCCTTAGATCCTTTGTTCTTATCTCTTTCTCATTATCCTACTTCATTTCTTCATTCACTTATTTTAAAAGGGTCATGTGTACAAATACATAGTTCACAACATTTTAAAATATAACTATTTATGAATGTATGTGGCAAAATCCAATTCACAGTCTTATTCTCCTTCCACAGCCAAACGCTTTTAACTGGTTCCTTATATATCATTTCAGAATTTATCTTTGCAAATACACATGTATATTCTTATTCTATTCTTCTCTCTCAACACAAAAGTAGCATACCATTCATGCTATGCCATTCCTTGTTCCTTTTATAACACTCACACTATATATGTGAGTTTTCTACATGAGTACAGAGGTCTTTCTCATTCTTCTTTACAACTGCACAGTATTCATCGTTAGGATGTACCACAGTTTACTTAACCAGTTCCCTGTTGGTGGACACTGAAGTCATCACTATCATACTATTAGTAAAATAATGCCAAGCAAAACCACCTACACACACCGAGTTCATTTCTGAATCTGCCCTTGATGAAGCCTCTGTTTGAATCACCACAAGGTCACAAGGCTGAAATGTTAGCCCCTTTTAGTTTTCATTACGTACAGCAGGATGTAGCAAAAGACTCCCTTGGGCAAAGCAAATGTGCTCTTTGGGGATTTACTTCACAACAATAAATGGATAAACAGAACACCAAGGAGAAATCTTTCTATTTAAGCATGCACATGTATGTGTATAATACACATACATGCATAGAAAGTATACAATAAATCCATCAAAGCATTAAGCATTGTCTCAGTATGGTGGATCTGTGGAGTGCTTTGTAGACAGCCCTCCTTGCCTGTCAATTCTAGTTTCAAAAGAGTGAATATGTACTATTTTGCAATATAAAATTTCAAAAAATGTTAACTCAAATTAAGGTGGATACATTCCTTCTGTCTCTCCTATATTTGTAATCCCAGCTACTCAGGAGACCGAGGCAGAAGAATTGCTTGAACCTGGGAAGCAGAGGTTGCGGTGAGCTGAGATCGCACCATTGCACTCCATCTTTGGCGACAGAGCGAGACTTCATCTCAAAAAAAAAAAAATTCAGCTTAAATAATACCTTCTCTGAGAAGTCTTTGTATCTTCCTATTCTTTCAGTAAGAGTCAAAATTCCTCAACTCTTGAAACATTTGTGCCTCTATTATTATGTATCAGTCACTGAACTGAGTGCCTAGGATAGAAAGAAGAAACTGTAGACCCTTCCTTTATGGAGCTCATGATCTAGTATGGAAAACAGCCATATGAAGAAATAACTACAGTATAGGTCCTCAGAGCTCAAAACGTACCCTAAATACTGCTAAATTAATATTCTGTGAGGTTTTGAAAGTACTAGGGCCTGAGACAATATCGCTGTTGGATGAATTTCCATCCAGGTGAACATTGGGCCCTCATCATCAAAGGTGATATGTGTGTGCCTCTTCCTTGCAACCCACCAGGGCCTAACACATCATATCGCCACTGTTGAAATTAGGAAACAGGCTCAGAAGTCCAAGAGCTTGACCCAAGCAACTCAGCTGTTAGGTAGCAGAACCAGGTCGGTATGATTCTTCAATATCCTGCCAGTTACATGGGCAAGTGGCCTCAAAATCAACAAAACACAAGTATGGATTGACATGCATCAATGGAGAGAGGCTGAAAAGGAAGAGTTTATACACAAGAATAGAAGAGAAATGCTCTAGAAGAGAAATGTTCTAGAAGTATGTCTTTGGATGTGAAGTACAAGGGGACACATCAGGTTTCACCTTGGTCAAGTGAATCTATAATTCCAACCTGGGCCTCACCCCGGAGCTCCACTCTTAGTTACCTCTTTTATTATCTAATATAAAATCTGCAGGGCAGAACGTAATCTCTAGGTTGTTCACCACAAATC
>NW_016884154.1:0-457 GCF_001698545.2 Rhinopithecus bieti | reverse complement strand
ACCTCATAAATGTAGTGACTGCTTGATGAGGTTTGGAAACGAAAGGGAATTAGTAAGTCACCTTCCAGTCCATGAGACAACGTGATTATTCTCTTTAACTTACAGAAAGTTTAAAATAATAAATTCAGCCTTATTTTGGAGATGATTAAATGGATGATTGTAAACACAACTTATGAAATTTGCCTTTAACAGGTAACTTGTAAATTATAAAATTTTATTGGCATTGCTCCAAAGTATATAAATATATCTTTAATGTGGTATTTTCAGTTGCGTGATAGTTTGTAGTTTTAACCACTCTTGGTGACTGTCATCCTGTTTCTTGCATGTGCTCGATTTCATGAATTGAAAAGAAACAAATGTATTGAAATGAGCTGCAGTTTTCCTTCCTTAACCATGGGTGCTAGTAACTTTTCTTTTAAAACTCAAGACAATATTAGTTTTTTTGTGTATGAAGTCA
>NW_016884153.1:0-453 GCF_001698545.2 Rhinopithecus bieti | reverse complement strand
TTTTCACTCTTTGATTTGGATCTGGCAAATTGGGGAGGGGATGCTGGGTGGGAAACAGTTATGAAATGCCAAGATATTCTTTGGCTTTAGAAATTTATTTTCATGTACCCATCTGGAAACATAAAAGAGAGGCATAGTGCTCACTGCAAAAGAGAACAGATGAAGTAGCTGTGTTATGTGCTGGTATCTTGAGTTTTGCCAAGAAAATCTGGGCCTACATAAAATTTGAGAATTATCTGTGTGATGAGACCAGAAAGCAGTGGCTTAGACACGAAAAAATTTTCTGTTCACCAGTATCCTCAAATGGAGACTTCACTTGATCAGATGGTATATGAAAATGAATCAACTGTTGCTATTTCATAAAATCTTTTATATTTTCTAAATTACTTAGTGCTAAATACTGTTACTCAGTTTTAAATGCCCCGACTAAGGAATAAGAAACTATTGAAAATT
>NW_016884152.1:0-2407 GCF_001698545.2 Rhinopithecus bieti | reverse complement strand
TGTTATACCAGATTCTTTAAGGAAATATAAAGATATGCCAATTCATGACTCTCATTTGAAGTAACCATTCACTATATATATATATATATCATATAAATTATTTTAATAGGTAAGATGTTCCCATGGAATAAATACAAAACACTTAACAATAGACCTCGTGTGGTGGTTCACGCCTGTAATCCCAGCACTTTGGGAGGCCAAAGCAGGCAGATCACAAGGTCAGCAGTTTGAGATCAGCCTGGCAAACGTGATGAAACACTGTCTCTACTAAAATACAAAATTAGCTGGGTGTGGTGGTGGGCACCTGTTATTGCAGCTATTTGGGAGGCTGAGGCAGGAGAATTGTTTGAACCTGGAAGGTGGAGGTTGTGGTGAGCTGAGATGGTGCCACTGGACTCCAGCCTGGGCAACAGAGTGAGACTCTGTCTCAAAAAAGCAAAAAACAAAACAAAACAAAACAAAAAAGCAATAAAATCTGTCTTCTACCCTAAACTTAATTTGCTTAGTTACCTAGATTCCCTTCCATGCTCAACCACAGATACTATTGTTGCTAATGTCTTAGGTATTTTCCTAGAGTACCTTTATATAAAAGCAAATATAAATATATATTTTGTTTTACCACTCATACACGAATAGTGGCTAGTGATTAAAATGTTCTGCACTCTTACTTTTTTCTCTAAACTATAACTTTTGAACTACATAATAACTGTAACTTTTGCTTTTTTTTGCAATGTCTGGTAGATTGTTCCCTACTAATACATAGAGAGCTTCCTTTTGTTTTATACAGATATGTATGTAACTTTTGCTAGCATGCATGTACTGAGCATTTACATTACCTCTAATTTTTTGCTAATGCATATGATTGACCATAAAGACCATTGTACAGTTCATCATTAGGTACTTGCATGGCTATATCTAGAAAAGTTCTAGAAGTAGGATATCTGGGTTAAACATAATCTATAGAGGTTGTAGTGATAATATATGAGAGTATCCTGTTTCTCCACAGGTACATAATTGACACATATTAGGATTTTCAAATCATGTTGTTTCTAAAAAAGAATATTTAGGCACCGTTTTAATAGGCCTATTTCTATTAGAATTGAGGTTAACTAGCTTGTCGTATGTTTAAGAACCATTTTCTCTCTTTCACTGTGAACTTCCTAGTCAAAATTAAAACTTATTTTCATTGTTACTAACCATCTAGTTATACGTTTGTAATTCTTATGTTTTAGAGAGAATAGCACTTTGTATTTGACAGAAATTGGGAGTATTTTCTTGTCCTCAGTTTATCATTATGCTTTGAATCTGTCTATAAATTTTCTTAATGCAAACTTTTAAAAAATGTACTTTCTCTCTCTGTATATATATACACACAAGCACAAATATATATATGCTGCTGGACTTACAAAATCATTAGAAAGGATTACCTGGTTAGATTAAATCTTTGACTAATTTTAATTTACCTCATTGTACAATGTCAGATTTATATTAATCCTATTTTTTTGCTCCGATGTCTGTTCATTCATCAGAGTATGGTATGATAAATAACTTATATTTTCCTACTGAGCTGAGATGCCATGTTAGTAACTTACTACATTCTCATATGTGATTGGGTCTATTTATGATTTTATTTTCTTCTATTGTCCTCCCTGAAAGCTTATGTCTCAACACCATACTTATCTAATTATTAGAAATTCATAATGTTTTATTGCATGAAACGATTAGGATGTATACATTATTTTCAAAATGTCTCTAATTTTCTTAGTTGTTTTTTCACATAAAATTTAGAATTAGTTTGTTTAGTAAAATAAATAAACAGCCAGCTAGTGTTTGGTATTTTCATGGGTATCATATTAAATTTATGAATTACCCAAAAAAAAGATCTATTTTAATATGCCTTTCTATTTGAGAATATGTTATGTCTTGCTTTTTTTCAAGACTTCTTTTGTTTTAGTGAGACTTCTTCATGTTGTACACACTCCTAAATATGTTATTAATATTTTAATAAAAGTTGGAAATTCCTTGCAGTATATTGTATGTGGAAATTATTAATTTACATACAGTAATTTTACATAAAAAAGACTTATAACATCATTTTATTTTGGATTAATGTTTTAACTGATTCTCTTGGGACTTCCAGGCATACAGTTGTGTCATATTCACATGTAAATCCACGTCCTTTTTTTCTACAAAGTTTTTTTCTTTTAATTGAGTTGACTAGTATTAAATACAATATTTAATAACAGCAATGAGAGTAGGCATTTGTCATTCATTTTTTACATTAATAGAAATGTCTTTAATATTTTCCCATAAAACACGATGATGGGTTTGGGCCTGAGAATAATCTATTTTAAAAGTAAAAGATTATATATATACTCATTTTTTTATTTTTTATCCAAAATTTTGC
>NW_016884151.1:0-427 GCF_001698545.2 Rhinopithecus bieti | reverse complement strand
AAAATAAAATCAATGTACACATTTATCGTATTAGGAATCGCGAGCAAGCTGTGCAGGCAGCTGTATTAGCATGCCACCTAGTGTTTACATTCATCTGATGGTTAAAACATGCACTGCTCAATCAGGCTTGTGTTCCTCCATGAGAAGGAAAGAATATAAATTATTTAAAGGATAATTCAGAAGGAGGAAATAATAGACATTCCTTAAGTAACTATATTTGTAAACTGAATTGTATAATTTATCTTTCTATTTAGGGAAAAGGTTAATTAAGGGCTGAAGGGGCATATGGAAAATATTGACCTCAGATAGACAAGGCAGGTGAAGGTGATTTTCTTGATGCAGTGGGTTATGATAGGTTAATTAAGCATTGAGTTTGGAGTGTTTAGACCAATGGCAAAGGTTTGGATCATTTTGATAGATGACGTTC
>NW_016884150.1:0-370 GCF_001698545.2 Rhinopithecus bieti | reverse complement strand
GAGATTCAGATGAGTATACTGGCACTTTTAGATATGTTCATTTTAGATGATTATTTTAATCAGAAATCTAGTGACTGGCCTCCCTCTTTGGGGTAAATCACTCCCTCAACACAGGACATTTAAGACATTTGACAACTTAGTTGATTTTAGAATTGGATAACATTCTCAAATAATTTTACATTTTTTAAAATAGGGAAATTCCAATATAGGGTTACCGGTTTTCCTTATTTTACAGATGGGGTCGAGGATTTGGTCTTTTGGGTTCCATTTTGGAAAGGATGGTGTATTAAACCAGCCAAACAGTGTCTTTGGACTTATATTTTATATACTACAGTTATTACTTGGTAAGTATTTATCAATACAAAATAAG
>NW_016884149.1:0-320 GCF_001698545.2 Rhinopithecus bieti | reverse complement strand
CCTCCTCTTCCACTTCTTCATCTTCATCTCTTTCTTCTGGATATGTTTTCCACTGAGTTCAGCCACAATAAATTTTACTTAACCTACCTTTCAGTCCTGGGTCAAGGTTCTGAGCCACATGAACTAGTAATTTTCAAGACTAGTAAGCACACTCTTTTCTTAATTCATATAAACAGCAGAACCTGCCTCATAGTGAGAAACTCATTCTGTCTCCTATCTGTGCTGTGAACAGCCATTTTTTTCCTTGTTAAGCTTTCAATCTGACTTTACTACAATGAAGAAAAAAAAATCTGATGATACCTCTCAGTAGCAGAATGATA
>NW_016884148.1:0-457 GCF_001698545.2 Rhinopithecus bieti | reverse complement strand
ATCTTTATTCACTTTGCTATGTATTTTAATGTATTAGAAGAGCTGTTACTCTACTGTGAAAATTATAGAATTTACTATTTTTTTACTATTTATTTTACTTTATTTTACTATATTACTACTATTTTATACTATATTTACTATATTTTTTACTATACTTACTAATTTACTATATTTACTACTATTTTTTACTATATTTTACTGTTACTTAAGTCATTCAACAAGTATTTATTAGGTTACTATTGAATTATGTGAAGGAAAAAGGCATAAGAAAACATGATCCCTGCAGGAAGAAAGGGTAAGATATTGGTGGCAATGACTGTAAAATACGCCATTCTGATAGGTATATACTATATCATTTCAATTTATGTTTACCTGATCGCTAATGATGTGCAATATATTTTCAGGTGCTTATTTTCCATTTGTATATCTTCTTGAATAATCTCTCTTCATGTCTTTA
>NW_016884147.1:0-956 GCF_001698545.2 Rhinopithecus bieti | reverse complement strand
ATAATTTGTGTCAGCATGTGCATGAGTCTGTTTCTGGATTGTGTTCTCTTTTATTGATCTACTCATATATCTTTGCTCTGGTACCATGCTGTCTTATTATAAAGCATCAAACTTTTTTTCTTTTTTTTTTTTTATAAAGCATCAAACTTTTTTTTTTTTTTTTTTTTTTTTTTTTTTTTGAGACAGAGTCTAGCTCTGTCACCAGGCTGGAGTGCAGTGGCGTGATCTCGGCTCACTGCTGCAACCTCCACCTCCCAGGTTCAAGCCATTCTGCTGCCTCAACCTCCCGAGTAGCTGGGACTACAGGCGTGCTCTACCACACCCGGCTAATTTTGTTATTTTAGTAGAGATGGGGTTTCACCATGTTGGCCAGGATGGTCTCGAACACTTGACCTCATGATCCGCCCACCTCAGCCTCCCAAAGTGCTGGGATTACAAGCGTGAACCACTGTGCCCTGCCAGCATCAAGTTGAATGGCTGGATCATAAGTTAGGTCCATTTTCCAGTTAAATAAATATTACCAAGCTGTCTTCCAAAATGCCTAACCAAAATTATACTCTCACCACAAGATAAGCGCTCCTATGTCCTCATATTCTTGTATTATTTTAAAACCTTGGCCAATCTGATGAAGGTAAACATGTTAGTTTTGATATACTAATGTCAGCAGTTTGTTATTCCCTACGTATAGACTCATTATCACCAACTACCCAGAGTAGCTGACCCCTGTGAAATGCAGGCAGTTGACTGGTACTTACAGCTTTAATAGAGCCTCAGCCTGCATTCTCAGCTCTTCAGAGCATTTCCTTGCTTAGGTAACTCATGTTATGGGGTTCTTCCACTCTGCTGCGGTCATGTATTTTCGCCCATTTTAGACATAAACATTTGTTTTCTCTTGATGGATACTCTTGCTCATTCATTCAATAACTCCTTTTTTTTTTTTTTTTTTTTTGAGATGG
>NW_016884146.1:0-2459 GCF_001698545.2 Rhinopithecus bieti | reverse complement strand
TTTCTTTTTTTTTGAGACGGAGTCTCGCTCTGCGGCCCAGGCTGGAGTGCAGTGGCCGGATCTCAGCTCACTGCAAGCTCCGCCTCCCGGGTTTACACCATTCTCCTGCCTCAGCCTCCGGAGTAGCTGGGACTACAGGCGCCCGCCACCTCGCCCGGCTAGTTTTTTGTATTTTTTTAGTAGAGACGGGGTTTCACCGTGTTCGCCAGGATGGTCTTGATCTCCTGACCTCGTGATCCGCCCGTCTCGGCCTCCCAAAGTGCTGGGATTACAGGCTTGAGCCACCGCGCCCGGCCAGATTTCTTATACATTAATTCACTTACTAATTCATTCAGCTATTATTTATTAAATAAC
The DNA here is from genome assembly GCF_001698545.2 of Rhinopithecus bieti. NCBI lineage: Eukaryota > Metazoa > Chordata > Mammalia > Primates > Cercopithecidae > Rhinopithecus > Rhinopithecus bieti. The sequence goes on along the minus strand of NW_016884146.1, from coordinate 2,105 downwards.
TATAATGAAAGGGGCACTTTTCTAGGCCTGGAAGTTGCTACAATGGTAAATGAGACAAAATCTCCTACTACTTCATAATGCTTGCTTGCTTGCTTGCTTTTCTTTCTTTCTTTCTTTCTTTCTTTTTTTTTGAAACAGGGTCTCAGGTGTCCAGGTTGCAGTGCAGTGGCATGATCATAGCTCACTGAAGCCTCAAACTCTTGGGACTCAAGCAATTCTCCTGCCTCAGCCTCCCCTGTAGCAGCTGAGAATATGGGAAAACAGGTAGGCACCATTATGCCCAGGTTTTTTGTTTGTTTGTTTGTTAGAGACAGTGTCTCACTATGTTGCCCAGACTGGTCTCAAACTCTTAGGCTCAAGTAACCCTCCCACCTTGGCCTTCCAAAATGCTGGGATTACACACCACATACACAAATATACAAAGCAATGGGATATATATGTGGTAATGTGATTTTACTTAAGGTCACCTGTGGATATGTTATTGTAGTAGAGATATTTGAGCAGAAACTTAATTGGAGTGAGTCATGAAAATATCTGAATGACATTCTTTCCAGGGAGAAGAAAACTGCAAGCACAAATGTAAATATCCCGAAGTGGTAGCAAGTTTGACATGCAAGAGTTCCAGCATCCTAGCACCTAATAACCAAGGAGGGGAGTTAAGTAAGTGATATGGAAGTTGAGTTAGGAAGATGAATGGGGTTGGGGAAGCAATCATGTAGTGTCTTACAGGCCACAGCAAGAATGTGGAATTTGGTTTTGGGTATGAAGGACTTTGAGTAGGAAAATAATGGTACGTAATTTCCACCATAAGTAAGATTGATCTATTTGCGGTGAAGACAATTAACTCTATCAAGGCAACAGTAGCTCCTGGGAGACTTGTTAGGCCACTATCGGATTTAGAATCCAATGCTCTTGAAAGATAGAGCCAGCAGGCCTTACTAATGTTTTGAACACAAATTGTGAATGAAAAGAGTCAAAAGTGATGACTAGAGCATTGTATTGTCCTGAGTAAGTAGGTTGATGATGATCCTACTTACTGAAATGTAGAAGTCTGAGGAAAGAGACGTTCTGAGGAGGGATACGAGGGTTCTCACTTGAACATGTTAAGTTAGAACTGTCCAATTAGACATCCTAATGTAGATTTTGCTCATGTGGTTTGATATCTAAGTCTGGAACTCAGAGAGTTTGTGTCAGGAAATATAAGCTGTGATTCTCGGAAATCCACCTGTAACGATGCCATCTGTATGAATACCAGAAGCCAGAAAAGATGTTGTTGATGATTTCTAGGATATAGCCCTCCATATATACAAATTGACTTTAAATTGTTTTAGTTATTGGCTTTCACAATAATGCCATATTAAAGGACAACCACAAAGCCTCAGTGACACACAACATTGAGCATTGACTACATATGTTTGGTCTGTTGGTGGTCAAGTAGGAAGCTTTGCTATTCTTATCTGGGCTCATTCACATATCTGGGGTTGGGTCACTGTCAGTTGGAGCAACTGCTTAGCTCTGCTACTCCCACCAAGGATGGACAGTGATACTGAGGTTGGAGTAGGATATAACAGCATCTATGTCAAGTTTAAGATGAAACTGATGTAGCATTTATTAATGTTTAATACAAAATGACCCAATAAATGATAACCTCCAACTAAATGGTTGAAAATGCCTGAATCAGAGGGCAATGTGGTCAGATTAATCTGTTTTGAAAATGAATGCTATTGGCTGGGCGCGGTGGCTCAAGCCTGTAATCCCAGCACTTTGGGAGGCGGAGACGGGCGGATCACGAGGTCAGGAGATCAAGACCATCCTGGCTAACATGGTGAAACCCCGTCTCTACTAAACATACAAAACCTAGCCGGGCGACCTGGCGGGCGCCTGTAGTCCCAGCTACTCGGGAGGCTGAGGCAGGAGAATGGCGTGAACCCGGGAGGCGGAGCTTGCAGTGAGCTGAGATCCGGCCACTGCACTGCAGCCTGGGCGACAGAGCGAGACTCCATCTCAAAAAAAAAAAAAAAGAAAAGAAAATGAATGCTATTAAGTAGATCTAGATGCTTTATCCATACTGATTACTCTCCTCGGGTAAGGTTGTTCAGCTTCTT
>NW_016884145.1:0-765 GCF_001698545.2 Rhinopithecus bieti | reverse complement strand
AACACATCTGTTGATTTGTCTAGTACAATGGAAACTGACTGAATTTTGATTATGATAAACGTCAGCATCTTCCATCTATTTAGCAATACTTTTGGGTAATCTTTTCTCCTTTGGGAAATTTTCCAGATGTTTTGTGAATATGATTCCAATTTACAAGAGTTGTTTTACACTGTAGTTGAGTGATGTCCTAACTATGAAACTCTTAGGTTCGTGTAACAGTATCCAAAGGGTCATCTGCAGTGTGTGTAAGAATGCCCTGTGACACCTTGGCTTCTTTGACTTGCCCAGACTCTCAAAGCTAAGTGGCAGGGAAGTTTCCTGGAGGCAAAGAGTCCAGTTCTCATTGTAGTAATTTACATTAACAAAGGAATTAACATTTCCAGCTATCTTCTGGGGCCACCTAGTTTTAAGCAACATTCATATAATGCAGTGAAAATGAACAGCTAGTACCACAAAACAATTTAGATGGTTCCTTTGGTACAGACGTTGACTTGTATTTTCTGAAAGGAAGAGAAGCTCTGAAATTCAGTGAAAATGACAGGGCGGTTGCTATTGTACACATTACTAGAAAGAACCATTTCAAATAAGAGATTATAAACATGTATTTTAATGCTAATATACTGTAATAGCCTAGCATTGAGTAGTGAAACAATTTCAGACAAATGTCCAAATTGTTTTATGACTACATTTATTTCTTAGTATTTATTTTGAAAATTAGTAGTCATTGCTTAGTTTTATTCCAGTATGGATTATGACTTGTATAAT
>NW_016884144.1:0-764 GCF_001698545.2 Rhinopithecus bieti | reverse complement strand
AATATTTCTTAATAACTTCATGCTCCTTTAATAAATGAAATATATTTTTTAAAGAAATTATCACTTTATCTCATTCTCACTGGGAAGGTTGGTTAATGTACTGCAAATGCCATATAACTGATAACTGAGTCTTGTTTTATTAAAATCAGACTAAGTTAGAGTCTGCTCAGGAAGTTTACTGGAATTTAACTTGCCTTTTTTTCAGAGAACAAAATCTAGAGTTGGTAAATATCTTGTTTTGCTTCTTAAAATCATTAGTCTCTTAAGATTAATTGAATCCAATAACTCCCCTCTTGATTCATGTTTTTTGTGTAGTTGTTAATTGTCAGATTATGTAGAAGATGGAATAGTAGTCCTCCAATGATATCAACATCCTAATCCTGAGAATTTGTGACTTGTTACTTTACTTGTCAAAAGCGATTTTGCATGTGTAATTAGGTTAAGGATCTTGATGTGGGGAGATTATTCTGTATTATCTAGGTGGGCCTTAAATCCAATTACAAGGGGTCTTGAAAGATAAAAGAGGGAGGCAGAAGAGTCAAAGAAGGAGATACTATGATGGAAATATAAATCAGAATGCAATTGCTAGCTTTGGAGATGGTGGGAGAGAGCATGAGCCAAGGACTACAGGTGGACCCTAGAAGCAGGAAAAGACAAGAAAGCAGATTATTTCTTTGAGACTGCAGAAAGTGATGCAGTCCTGTTAACGCCTTGACTTTAACCCAGGCCTGATGTCTGATGTCTGGAACTATGTGATAAGAAAT
>NW_016884143.1:0-953 GCF_001698545.2 Rhinopithecus bieti | reverse complement strand
ACTACAGGTTCCCGCCACCATGCCTGGCTAATTTTTTTGTATTTTAGTAGAGACTGAGTTTCATCATGTCAGCCAGGATGATCTCGATCTCCTGACCTCATGACCCGCCCACCTCGGCCTCCCAAAGTGCTGGGATTACAGGCGTGAGCCACCATGCCTGGCCTAATTTTGTATTTTAGTAGAGATGGGATTTCTCCATGTTGGTTAGGCTGGTCTTGAACTCCCAACCTCAGGTGATCTGCCTCCCTCAGCCTCCCAAAGTGCTGGGATTACAGGCGTGAGCCACTGTGCCTGGCCCCATTTGACCTTTTTTTTAGAAACAGAGTTGGGTTCTGTCACTCAGGTTGGAGTGCAGTGACATGATCACAGCTCACTGCAACCTCAGCCTCCTGGGCTTGAGCCATCCTCCCACTCAGCCTCCTGAGTAGCTGGGACTACAGGCATGTACCACCACACCCAGCTAATTAAAAGTTGTTTTGTAGGGGCAGGGTCTTGCTATGTTGCCTAGACTGGTCTGAAACTCTTGGCCTCAAGCAATCGTCCTGCCTCGGCCTTCCAAAGTGCTGGGATTACAGGTGTGAGCCACTGCACTTGACCCTATTTGACTTTTAAACTATGTCATGATGTAATGTGTTACTATGATAAAATAAAATTAATTATATACAAATAAAAGGGATGATGTATTCTGGGTGTGGTGGTTCATGCCTGTAATCCCAGGACTTTGGGAGGCTGAGGCCGCAGGATGGCTTGAGCTCAGGAGATCGAGAATAGCCTGGGCAACATGGAGAAACCTGGTCTCTATAAAAAATATGAGTTAGCTGGACACGGGGCATGTGCCTGTCGTCGCAGCTACTTGGGAGGCTGAGGTGGGTGAATTGTTTGAGCCTGGGAGGTCGGGGCTACAGTGAGCCGTGGTCATGCCATGGCCCTTCAGTTTGGGGAACAGAGCACCC
>NW_016884142.1:0-1949 GCF_001698545.2 Rhinopithecus bieti | reverse complement strand
GGTTTTGATCAAATACCAGTCATGTTGCTGTGAAGGTACATTTTAGGTGAGATTAATATTTAAATAAGTAGACTTCAAATAAAGCAGATTATCATTTAAATACAGATGGGCCTCATCCAGTGAGTTGAAGGCCTTAAGAGGAAAATCTGAGGTCCCCAAAGGAAGAAGGAATTCTACTACCAGGCTGCCTTTTGGACTTGAATTGCCAAATCAAGCCTTCTGTGGTCTTCAGCCTGCCAACCTTTTCTGTAGAAACTGAACTTGCTAGCTCCCACAATTTTGTGAGCCAGTTCCTTAGAATAAGCCGCTTGTCTCTCTAAGTCTCTCTCTCTTTCTCTCCCCTCCCCTCTCCTTCGCCGCTTTCCCTCTCTCTTTCTTTCCACCTTCTCTCTTCATACACGCACAACTGATTGGTTCTGTTTTCTGAAACCATAGTGTAATATCTACACTAAGTCACTATAAGAGAAGCTGATATGTGTAATATGCCTTCATTGTCCAACAAATGGGAACATTCACTGAGTTCTGCATGATATGAAATATGTCTACATATATATCATATCATAATGAATGTGAAAAAATGGACATCTTTCCTCATGAATTGCTTTTCTAACTTATGTTTCAAAATTTTACTACTTAATGGGGTCTAATTTAGGGTTAGTGATATAAACTAAGGATAGATATTTTAACTATTTATATGTTTTCCCATATATCATGGAAACACATAATTCTTTCCTAGCAATCTTTTGAGTTTTTTGGGAAGTCACTCCATGACTTAATCCATTCTTCCTTCTATAAACAAATACCATACACCAGGAAGTTTATAAACAGATATCTATTTCTTATGGTTCTAGAGTCTGGGAAGTCCAGGATCAAGACACCAGCAGATCTGTTGTCTGTCAAGAGCCCATCTTCTTGCTGTAACTTCATATGGCAGAAGGGACAAGGCTGTTCTCTGGGGCTTCTTTTATAAGGGCACTTATCCTATTCATGCAGGGTCCACCTTTATGACCCAATAATTTGCCTAATAACTCCACCTCTTAATGCCATCACATTGGTTCTTAAGTATCAACACACGAATTGTATTTATATATTTTAAAATCCTACCATTTACAACAATATGGATAAACCTGGAGGAAATCATGCTATGTGAAATAAACCACCTACAGAAAATACTGCAAGATGTAATTTATATATAGAATCTTTAAAAGTCAAATATATAGACACAATAAAATGGTGGTTACCAGAAATGGGAGGGCAGAAGGAAAAGTCAGGAGATGTAGGTCAAAGGGTGCAAACTTGCATATATGTAGGATGGATAAGTCTTGAGATCTAATAAACAAAATAAGGACTATAGTTATAATATTGTGTTGTATACTGGATATTTGCTGAGAGTAGATTTTAGTGCTCTTAACACGTACACATATAAAAGGTAACTATGCAAGATGATGGGCATGTTAACGTGCTTGACTATAGTAACCATCTCACTATGTATATAAAACATGTTGTATATCTCAAATATATACAATAAATACGAAAAGAACATAAAATAAAAAATGTTATATAGAAAGTCAAAAGACAGAATATCTGAACAACTTCAAAAAAGAACAAAATTAAATGATTTATACCACATATTCTAAAGGCTGTTATAAAGACTTTCTGTGAGGCTACAGGATTAAAGACAGTGTGGTTTTTTTTTTGGTAAGAACAAACATATTGATCAATGAGATGGAAAAGAGAGTGCCAACATAAACTCAAACCGATTAGATCAATTAATCATCGATAAATTTTTCAACAACATTCAGTAGAGATAAGACAGACTTTTCAACAAATGGTGTACTGCAAAAATTAGATATCTGTATGGAAAAGATTATCTTTAACTCAAACCATACATAAAAGTTCAAAATGGATTATAGTGCTAACTCTAAGAAGGAATATTATTAAATTTCTAC
>NW_016884141.1:0-956 GCF_001698545.2 Rhinopithecus bieti | reverse complement strand
GGGCTATGCCCTTGTTTACACTGACAACAAGATGGTATTGGAGTGTTACAGGGTTACAGAGAAGACCTTCAATTACCAATTATAGGTTTTAAATTTACCCTGGCTTTTAAAGGAATAGGGTACACTGTTTTTTCTTTAAGACTTCTATTTCTGTTTGACTTCTTTGTCTCTCTCTTTCTGACTCCCTCTTTATCTGTCTCTTCCTCTCTCTCTTTGACTTTCTGTGTCTCTGACTCCCTCTTTGTCTCTGTCTCTTCCTCTCTCTGTCTCTTTGACTTTGTCTCTTTCTTTCTCTCTGACTCCCTCTTTATCTGTCTCTTCCTCTCTTTCGCCTTCTCTCACTGACTTCCTGTCTTTTCTTTCTCTCTTTCTCTCTCTCTGTCTCTCTGTCTCTGCCAGCTGCTTATGCTGCTGTTTGCCACCTCCTTGGGTTTTGCACTGCATGCAATAACTCCATGGTTTCCTTGTGACAATTAAGGGGGGTCCCCAGAGGTTAGGAACTCCCTTTCTTTCCATATTGCAGCATGGGCATGTAGGATTAGATAAGCATACTTACTATCTGTAGCAAAGTCTTCCAATTACAACTGAGGAGGTGGGAGAAATACCTGTTTACAGACTGTCCCAGGATTCCTCGGAAGGTAACAGGCCTTGAGGACAGCTGTCTGGGACAGGAGATTAACACTGAGAAAGCCATGCCAGTGTCCAGGAGGAAGTCAATTTCCTGGCCTTCAATGGTTAAATGTACCCAGGGCTCAGTGAGGGTGATGACATGAGCTGGCACTTGCCCCATGCGCCATCAGTCCTGTTGTTGAATCATCTGGTTGGGAGCTTCTGGCCCAGAGAACCTTTACCCTCTGGGGCAGTGTGCCTTCCAGTGATTGCCTCAGCATAGTGGACATGGACAAGGGGTGGCTTGTTTCTCACTCGACAATCTTTTCAAAGTGTCCTTGTAAACC
>NW_016884140.1:0-204 GCF_001698545.2 Rhinopithecus bieti | reverse complement strand
CAGAAGAAATAGAATGGGGAACCTCACAAGGACATAGTTTCCTCCCCTCAGGATGGCTAGCCACCAAAGAAGGAAAATACTTTTGCCTGCAGCTAACCAATGGAAATTACTTAAAACCCTTCACCAAACCTTTCACTTAGGCATTGATAGCACCTATCAGATGGCCAAATTATTATTTACGGGACCAGGCCTTTTCAAAACTAT
>NW_016884139.1:0-205 GCF_001698545.2 Rhinopithecus bieti | reverse complement strand
ATGGGTGGATGGATGGGTGGATGCATGAATAGGTGGGTGGATGGGTGAATGGATGGGTAGATGGATGGGTAGATTAATGGGTTGATGGTGGATGAATGGATGGATGAATTAATAGATTAATGGAGGATGGATAGGTGGATGGATAAATGGATGAATGGATAGATGGATGTTTGGATGAGTGGGTGGGTGGATGGATGGGTGGATG
>NW_016884138.1:0-200 GCF_001698545.2 Rhinopithecus bieti | reverse complement strand
CTTTTTCCCTTCCTTCCTTCTTTCCTTCCTTCCTCCCTCCCTTCTTTTCCTTCCTTCCTTCCTTCCTTCCTTCCTTCCTTCCTTCCTTCCTTCCTTCCTTTTTTTCTTTCTTTTCTTCCTTTTTTTTCTTTCCTTTCCTTTCCTTCCTTCCTTCCTTTCCTTTCCTTTCCTTTCCTTTCCTTTCCTTCCTTTCCTTTCTT
>NW_016884137.1:0-373 GCF_001698545.2 Rhinopithecus bieti | reverse complement strand
TTCTCGATTGTGGGTCATGGAGCTGGAGACCCGGAGAGGAGCTGATGTTCTAATTTGAGGGTCGTACAGCCTAAGACTCGGGGAGGAGCTGATGTTCTAATTTGAAGGCCCTACAGCTGGAGACCAGGGGAGAAGCTGATGTTCTAGTTTGAGGTTCGCGCAGCTGAAGACTCAGGGAGGAGTTGATGTTGTTCGCGTTGAGGGTCTTTCAGCTGGAGACTCAGGGAGGAGCTGATGTTCTAGATTGTGGGTCATGGAGCTGGAGACCCGGGGAGGATCTGATGTTCTCGTTTGATGGCCCTACAGCTGGAGACCCGGAGAAGAGGTGATGTTCTAGATTGAGGTTCACGCAGCTGAAGACTCCGGGAGGAGT
>NW_016884136.1:0-205 GCF_001698545.2 Rhinopithecus bieti | reverse complement strand
TCGAGGATGACATGACAGGCAGTGGGATGAGTGTGAAGACTGAGACAGGAACACATTTCATGTGTGTTCAAGGAACAAACAGCAGGGGCCCGCGTGGTGACAGGAATGAAGGAAAGAATGGAAGAGGTGAGGCCGCACAGGCAGTGCCACAGCTCACAGAGCCCTTTGGCTTGCAGGCCTTGGGAAGAAGTTCAGATTTTATTCT
>NW_016884135.1:0-366 GCF_001698545.2 Rhinopithecus bieti | reverse complement strand
CTTTTCAAGATTTGAGAAGGTGCTAAAACTTAGTACTAAGATATGAGAGGGAAAATATGTGTAAACCTCTTAATGTTATTTTCACTGGCTAAATTCTTTATTTCTTGACTTTTAAAAAAGTAGGCTATTAAAATTAAAACAATATGCTAGAAGACACTTTGGCAGAAATAAGTCTATAACACTATTTTGTCATATATCTTTTCTTGGGAAAATTTATCCAGCTATAGACATCTTAAACCCCACAAATTGTTCTTGTTAAAAGTGACTAATACTGGGGTGCTCAATATACATATAGCGTTTTCATTGATAATTTTATTTAGTTCTTAAGAAACCTACTCTTAATGTTGGCATGTCATATTTTCTGTT
>NW_016884134.1:0-371 GCF_001698545.2 Rhinopithecus bieti | reverse complement strand
AACCAGTTTTGAATATTTGGGAGCAAGGGAGGACAGGAATCTACAAATAGAATTTAAAATATGTTGAGGAAGAGAATGAGAAACTTATATTGGATGCAATAATTACTTGACTCCAGGTGACATCACAAAATTAAGCTGTTTCCCATCGTTTTTTAATGTAAATTTTAAAGGCGTTGTAACTGAAAGTGATCCTGGGTAAGTCAGTGAAAAGGTAGAGTAGCGTTGGGAGCTTGCACTCTTGAGTTAGACAGTCCTCAGCTCAAATCCTAGCTTTGCCATATACTCAATTTTTTATCTTTGTAAATTTGTTTTTTATTGTTTCTCATACTGATACCTTTATCTGTAAAATGGGGTGATATCATTCGCATAAT
>NW_016884133.1:0-205 GCF_001698545.2 Rhinopithecus bieti | reverse complement strand
TCGAGGATGACATGACAGGCAGTGGGATGAGTGTGAAGACTGAGACAGGAACACATTTCATGTGTGTTCAAGGAACAAACAGCAGGGGCCCGCGTGGTGACAGGAATGAAGGAAAGAATGGAAGAGGTGAGGCCGCACAGGCAGTGCCACAGCTCACAGAGCCCTTTGGCTTGCAGGCCTTGGGAAGAAGTTCAGATTTTATTCT
>NW_016884131.1:0-204 GCF_001698545.2 Rhinopithecus bieti | reverse complement strand
CCAGCACTTTGGGAGGTCGAGGAGGGCAGACCACGAGGTCAGGAGATCGAGACCATCCTGACTAACACGGTGAAACCCCGTCTCTACTAAAATACAACAAATTAGCCGGGCATGGTGGTGGGTGCCTGTAGTGCCAGCTACTTGGGAGGCTGAGGCAGGAGAATGGTGTGAACCCGGGAGGTGGAGCTTGCAGTGAGCCAAGAT
>NW_016884130.1:0-282 GCF_001698545.2 Rhinopithecus bieti | reverse complement strand
AAATTTCAAATGTACTCTAAAGTGAAGCTTGATTCCATATCCAAAGTGGAAAACTCTACAGAAAAGCCCTTAACACAATCTTTATTTCATCTACAAAATACACAAAATTACCCTCATGAAAATGTGAGAGAAAAAACAATGAGGAATCTAGAAGTGGTTCTTGATTAACATTTTATACAGAGGAACAGCCTGAAAACTCAGGCTGCAGACACTGATTAAAAAAAAACAAAACAAAAAACAAAAAACAACAACAACAACAACAAAAAAAACTTGAATAGGAGT
>NW_016884129.1:0-2402 GCF_001698545.2 Rhinopithecus bieti | reverse complement strand
TTCTGTACATATGCATTTATATACAAACATTTATTAAACATGATTTTAAAACAAACTGTATGTACAAAAGATCAGCATTCCTATAAATAAAAACATTAGGTGGCAAAAGGCACTTGTAAGTAAAAATCTACAGTAGTTTTTACAAAACAGAAACACATTTTACCTTAGATACTGTACAATAAACAGTAATTCCTATTCCAATAATGAAAATGCTAGGTTACTAATGTTAATGATGTAACTTTAAAAAACAAATTTACATATATCTGAAGTTCATTTAATAAAAGCACCATGATTTTCTCCTAAATTCATGTGATGCAAAGTAAAACACAATTCCCAAAAAACCAGTGTTCGCCATTTTCGCGTTTAAAAGTTTTGTATTTCTAAATTGAAAACTGTTTGTCTGAAATTAGTATAGTGTAAAACAAAAAACAAAACAAAAAAACCCTGCTGCTCTGACTTCTTAAACCATACCTACTCTATTATTGCATGTTGCGTTTTATAAAGAGCACTACTCATGCACTCCTTTACAACTGTTTAATACTATTGCTGGCAAAAAAGTTCCTGGATATCGAATAATTAAAAGTTACTTCAAACCAGTTGAAGTTTTATTTCAATGTTTTACAACTTAAAAAATGCTGTATATCAATTACAAAAGTGAATAGGAAACACACCAATTCATTTGGTGTGCAAAATATTTTCTACTACACAGAATTTAAGGGCTTCACGGAATTTTTTCCCCAAATTTACATTGTAAGAAGAAATGCTAAACAAATTACTTTCTCAAGGAGATGTTAGTATGCTTCCACTTTTGTCAAATTTTTTACCCTTTGATAATGCTGCGACCTGTTTGAGTAGTTCTCTGTTTTGGCCTGTGGGAGACAAAACATTCAAGATTAAAATGTCTGAATTATTATTAAGTCATGATGAAGAATACTACTTATTTAATACTGTTTTCATTTATATAAATGTTTCACTAAAGCACTAACATTAAATGAAAGAGTTGATACATTTACATTCATCTCTTTAAGGATGAACATGCAGAAGGAAAATTCTAGATTGGTTCATCCCGCTTTGTAAATGTCATTATTAATATAATTGTTGTCCAAAGATGCACAATTGGTTACAAAAAAGGAAACGAAGTGAATCCACTTAAAAGAAGGTCCAAATTTTAAAAGGGAAAAGGTGTTGGCCCTTCATCTTAAAACATGAAAACTATGAAAATAAGTTGTAATTTACAATTAATAAAATCAAATAATGAATCAAGATTTGGGAGGAATATTTCCTGGCAAGCTGTATAAGATCTTTCTTCTATGTTTACTCTCTTGTAGAACAAGCATAAGAGGTCATTTTGCAAAAAATACTCAGAATTTGTTACTTTGCCAAATGCACCCAATGATGAAATTCAATTTTTTTTAAAGCACCCATCAGAACCACTCATTCTCGTTACTTTAATTACCATACAGTCATCTGACACACAGTTCCACATCGTTTCCTATTTCATGAAAGCTTGAATTTTGCAAAGATTCAAAATTTCATTTCATCATCTGACTTGAATTTCATTACTAAATGTCCATCCATCACTAGTTTAGTGAGGAGGAACGTATAAGTACAGTGAATATTTTCACATTTTGACTGCCTCTGTCACCTTATTCAGTCTCTTAAATGTGGAAACTTAGATAAGTAAGGATCCCTATATATACAAATACATTAATGATCAAGCATTTTGTAGTTTGAGCCAAAATGGGGAAAGTGATGAAAATAGAGCACTGCCCTAAAATTAACACATTTTAAAAGATATCCTTTGACTTACGTTTCAACACTATTTTCACAGGTTTCAGGAATTTTATTACCTAGACAAGATTTTTTTAACCTCAGCACTTCATATTTTATTCTAATTTTAGCTTTTATGGCCAGATAACACTCTGCCTTCTCTGTATGCCATCTTGAAGTGGTTTCACGAAATAATCTTTTCAAACTTTATTCTTCCATTTCCCCACCCTTCTCCAATCACTCTTGCTAATTAACACCCATGACCTCCAAAATGCAAATATTCTCAGTACTATCTTATGTGTGCAAATCAAATCATTTTTTATGTTCAGATGCATAATTAATAGGACTTTCCTATTCAGTGGTTATTAATAACTAAGGTGGTAATGAAAACTTCAATTTCAAATTCAGTATCAATTTCAAATTTTGAGTCTGCAAATTGACTCAAAAGATCTCCATTAGATCTATAAGTTATATTTATGTAAAATGTTTATACTGATACAAAACAGTTAAAACTGTGAATCTCCAAGTTATCTCACTCAAGAAATAAAGTGTTTATAAATTTCATATTTTAAGTACAAAATACAGTAATTTGAACATTACATCTTCAAAGCAATTTTCCATTTAATGCTTTA
>NW_016884128.1:0-765 GCF_001698545.2 Rhinopithecus bieti | reverse complement strand
GGGGGGCTGGGAAGAGGGGCGCTGGTGGAGTCCTGTGGTGGTCTCCGTCCCCTTTCCCCTCAAGCGGATCCCCAGCACCCAGCCCTGAGGCTGCCCAAGGCGTGGTCCCTTGTGGGTGCTCCTGGCCAGGCTGCCGGGGACCAGTCCTGTCCGCTCAGGTGCGTGGGCTGGGCTGCCGCTGCGGCGGTCTGGGTGAGGGTCTGTGCGGCTCAGGGCCGTAGCTGCCTCCCCATCCCGGTCCTCACCTGCCACCGTTTACTGCAGGTTCCCCAAAGACCACTGTGCTGCCCCTGCCGCCGCTGGGTAGGTGGCTTTCTCATGCTCACCCCCCTCCTGTATGTCTGACCCCGCAGGGACATGCACTGGGGCTCAGGGCTGACCATCACGACCAGAACACCCCCCCTCCCTCCCTGTGCCCACCTGAGTGAATATATGGGGATCTGGGGATGTGGAGGACAGAGACCCCAGGCCCCACACAGCCACTTCTCTGGGGTCTTTGCCTTGGTGGCTTCCGGGAGCTTGGCCCTCGAAAGCTGTGGCCCCTTGGACCCTAGGTCTGTGTTCAAGGCAGAGCTGAGGGCAGAGGGCAGTCAGGATGCTAAGCGCATTCCACAGGCCTCACCCCTCCCAGATCATCCTCTGATGCTCCTATCTGGGCCCACATACCTGCATTTTCCCACCTGTGCCTTCCACCTCAGCCCTGCACTCATGCCTCCCCACCTGTGCCCTCCCAACTGTACCCGCTCTCTGGGCCTACACAGCAGG
>NW_016884127.1:0-1435 GCF_001698545.2 Rhinopithecus bieti | reverse complement strand
TTTTCTTAAGATAATTCTGATGCCTAAAGTATAATTCTAACTGTCAAAATCAAAGAGATATTTACAAATTGCTATTTGAAATGATTAACTACAGTGATGGCAATTCTACCATAAGGCAGAGTTTATTTATAAATTTAAGCTTAATTTTATTAATAAACCATAGCATCACTTTATATCCCATAAACTGATGCAATTATAAATTATCAATTTATAATTAAAATCTAAAATTTTAAGCTGTATAGAGCATGACATGAGAAAACATCTCTTTTCCATAATTCAAATGGGAAGCGTATATAAATAGTCTAGGCTAGTGGTCTTGACCTTGGCTGCATTTATTCTGTATTTATTCTAATATGCAGCCCAGGTCAAGGCCACTGGCCTAGACTATTTAGAACTTTTAAAAAATGTTATTCTCTTGCTTGAACCCTGGAGGTGGAGGTTTTAGTGAGCCAAAGATCCCGCCACTGCACTCCAGCCTGGGCGTTAGAGAGAGATTCCAACTCAAAAAAAAAAAAAAAAAAGTGATTCTTATGCCTCATTCCATGTCAATTCAGTCAGTCTGGAACTGTGCATTGGTTATAGACTGTTGCATACCAAATTACCACAGACTTAGAGCACAAAACAACATAAATATATAATATCACAGTTTCCATGATTCGGGCTTGGGTTAATTGGTTTCTCTGATCAAGGTCTCAACAGGCTGAAGATAATGTGCCAGCCAGGGAGCTCTGATCTCATCCGAGTCTCAGAGTCCTCTTCCAAGCTCAGTGGTTGTTGGTAAAATTCAGTTCTGTGTGGTTGTTGGACTGAGACCCTCAGGTCATAGAGGCTAGCCACTTTGTGCCTGGCTCTGGTTCCACAAGACAGCAGTCTGTTTCTTCAAGGCCAAAAGGACAACATATATACTACTTATAACTTTTACTTCTTCTGTATCTGATCTACAGAACCTCTTTTAAAAGGCTCACCTCATTAAATCAGATATACTAAGGACAACTCCTTATTTATTAACATAAGATAAATTAACTGGGGCTTTTATTACATCTTTACTCTTGCCATGTAATGTAACTTAATAACAAGAGTCACATCCTACCATATTCATAGGTCTCACCTAAATTCAAGGAGAATAAATGATTACAGTTTGTGTACACAAAGGGGTAAAGAATACAGGAGTCTACTTCAAGTTTTGACTACTGCAGGGTGCAACTCTGAGATAAGTATTTTAAAGCTGTAATTTCAATGAGAAACCAAGGTTAAGAACTACAGATGTGGTCTAGAACTTACACAGAAGAGAGCTTGCCTCTTTCCACTAAGGGAAGTGCAAGGTAGAAAGCCTTATACAATCTTTCTCTAATAGCACTGGGGCAACATTTTGCATCAGCTAAAGCAATTTTGACTTTCCTAAGATTCTATCTTCATAAATTAAGTTCAATAGTTT
>NW_016884126.1:0-205 GCF_001698545.2 Rhinopithecus bieti | reverse complement strand
AACCATCCAGGAAGTGAGGAGGGCCTTTGCCCAGTTGCCCACAGTCCAGAAAGTGAAGAGTGCCACTGCCCGGCCGCCAACCATCTGGGAAGTGAGGAGCGCAGTGAGGAGCCCCTCTGCCCAGCTGCCAGCTGTCCGGGAAGTGGGGAGCGCCTCTGCCCAGATGCCAACGGTCTGGGAAGTGAGGAGCGCCTCTCCCCGGCCG
>NW_016884125.1:0-203 GCF_001698545.2 Rhinopithecus bieti | reverse complement strand
ATGCTAAAAAAAACAGTTTTAGCAAACTGCTCAATGAAGTGTGCAGTGTAACTCTCTGACATGAATTCACACATCACAAAGCAGCTTCTCAGAAAACTTCTTTCACTTTTCGTCTGAGGATACTACCTTTTCACACTAAGCTTCAATGCACTAAGAAATACACCATTGTAGATTCCTAGAAAACAGTGTTAGCAAACGGCTTC
>NW_016884124.1:0-201 GCF_001698545.2 Rhinopithecus bieti | reverse complement strand
CTGTTTGAGTGGAATTCACGTGACACAGAGCAGTTTCACAGAAAGCTTCCTTCTGGTTTCTCTCTGAGGTTATTTCTTTTCAGGATATTCTAAAGAGCGTTTCCAAATGTCCTTTCTCAGATTCCACAGAAACAGTGATTTCAAACTGCTCAATCCAAAGAATGTTTTAACTCTATGAGATGAATACAAACATCACAAAAG
>NW_016884123.1:0-1072 GCF_001698545.2 Rhinopithecus bieti | reverse complement strand
GTGATGCCTCCGGCTTTGTTCTTTTGCTTAAGACCTTTGTCTTGGCTCTATGGGCTCTTTCCTGGTTTCATATGATATTTAAAGTAGTTTTTTCTAATTCTGTGAAGAAAGTCCATGATAGCTTAATGGGAATAGCATTGAATTTATAAATTACTTTGGGCACTATGGCTATTTTCACAATATTGATTCTTCCTATCCATGAGCATGGAATGTTTTCCATTTGTTTGTGTCCTCTCTTATTTCCTTGAGCAGTGGTTAGTAGTTCTCTTTGAAGAGGTCCTTCATATCCCTTGTAAGTTGTATTCCTAGGTATTTTATTCTTTTGTAGCAATTGTGAATGGGAATTTGCTCTTGATTTGACTCTCTATTTTGGTGTATAGGAATGCTTGTGATTTTGCACATTAATTTTGCATCCTGAGACTTTGCTGAAGTTGCTTAAGGAGTTTTGGGCTTAAGGAGTTTAAGGAGTTTTGGGCTGAGATGATGGGGTTTTCTAAATATACAGTCATGTCATCTGCAAACAGAGATAATTTGACTTCCTCTCTTCCTGTTTGAATAGCTTTCTTTCTCTTGCCTGATTGCCCTGGGGAGAACTTCCAATACTATGTTGAATAGGAGTGGTGAGAGAGGCCACCTTTGTCTTGTGCCGATTTTCAAAGGGAATGCTTCCAGCTTTTAGCCATTCAGTATGATATTGGCTGTGGGTTTGTCATAAATAGCTCTTATTATTTTGAGATGTGTTTCATCAATACCTAGTTTATTGAGTGTTTTAGCATGAAGGAGTGTTGAATTTTATCAAAGGCTTTTCTGCATCTGTTGAGATAGTCATGTGATTTTGTCATTGGTTCTGTTTATGTGATGGATTATGTTTATTGATTTGCATATGTTGAACCAGCCTTGCATCCCGTGGATGAACCTGACTTGATCGTGGTGGATAAGCTTTTGATGTGCTACTGGATTTGGTTTGCCAGTATTTTATTGAGGATATTCACATCGATGTTCATCAGGGATATTGGCCTGAAAGTTTCTTTTTTGTTGTTGTTGTGTCTCTGCCAGGTGTTGGTATCAGGAT
>NW_016884122.1:0-509 GCF_001698545.2 Rhinopithecus bieti | reverse complement strand
TTCATGATCTGATGGTTTTATGGCTTAGCACTTCTTTCTGCTGCCATGTGAAGAAAGACATCTTTGCTTCCCCTTCTGAGGCGCCTCCAGCCATGTGGAACTGTCAGCCCATTAAACCTCTTTGATCTTGGCCAGGCGTGGTGGCTCATGCCTGTAATCCCAGCACTTTGGGAGGCTGAGGCGGGCGGATCACGAGGTCAGGAGATCGAGACCATCCTGGCCAACACAGTGAAACCCCATCTCTACTGAAAATAGAAAAAAATTAGCCGGGTGTGGTGGCGGGCGTCTGTGGTCCCAGCTTCTAGGGAGGCTGAGGCCCTTCTCTTGCCTTTGACATCAGAACTTCAGGGTCTCAGGCCTTTGGCCTCAGAATGAGAGTTACACCATTGGCTTAACTGATTCTGAGTCCTTTGGACATGGAATGAGCAATGCTACCAGCTTTTCTGGTTCCCCAGCTTGGAGACAGCCTATCATGGACTTTCTCAGCCTCCGTAATTATATGAACCTTC
>NW_016884121.1:0-235 GCF_001698545.2 Rhinopithecus bieti | reverse complement strand
AGTCATGCCCCAAGACCAGTATTGAATGTGGTTATATATAGGAACATCTGTAGCCTGTAATAAAAGAAAGCAATTATGTGAGCCTGTGATAAATCAAGCAGCTGACCAACAAACACTTTTCCTCCCTATTGATTCTGCCTAATAAATACAAGGGCCTGTAGAAGCTCAGGGCCTTTGCTCACTAGAAGCATCGAGCCTCTGACCCTGCTTTTAAACCAGATCTTTTGTTGTTTTC
>NW_016884120.1:0-425 GCF_001698545.2 Rhinopithecus bieti | reverse complement strand
TTCAAACAATACAAAAGAGGGACTCCTCCCTAACTCATTTTATGAGGCATTATCCTGATACCAAAACATGGCAGAGACACAACAAAAAAAGAAAATTTCAGGCAATATCCCTGATGAACAAAATCCTCAATAAAATACCGGCAAACCAAATCCAGCAGCACATCAAAAGCTTAGCCACCATGATCAAGTGGGCTTCATTCCTGGGATGCAAGGCTAGTTCAACATATGCAAATCAATCATCGTAATGCATCACATAAACAGAACCAATGACAAAACCACATGATTGTCTCAATAGATGCAGAAAAGGCCTTCAATAAAATTCAACACACCTTCATGCTAAAACTCTCAATAAACTAGGTACTGATGGAACATATCTAAAATAATAAGAGCTATTTATGACAAACTCGAAGCCAATATCATACTGA
>NW_016884119.1:0-1431 GCF_001698545.2 Rhinopithecus bieti | reverse complement strand
AGTTCTCAAAGGAATAATAGAAATTATATCTTTAATTAAAATGTAAATTAACTGGGAAAATATCTGCTACAGATATAATAGAAAATGTTTAATATCTTAATGTACAAATAACTCTTCAACATCAATAATAGAACATTGATACCCAAATAAAACAATAAACTAAATCAAGAACAGGAAATTTGAACTTACATAATTAGTAAGCAAACAATTTTAAAACCACATTCATTTCACACTAGTAATGAAAGAAATGCTAATTAAATATTAGCAGGATACTATATTTCATCTATCAAAATAGAGAATACATTTAAAAGATAATACCCCATTGGGGAAGAATTGGTGAAACAGACACTTCCATATACTGCTTATGAAATTGTAAATTAGCATAATCTTTCTAGAAGGCAGGTTGGCAGGAGATATAAATAATCTTAATTAAATTGTTGCCGTTTGACCTTGCAATGTTACTTCTATGAATTTAGCCTAAAGGATAATTGGAAATGCATACAAAGATTTATGCAGAAGTTGTTCATTTTAACATTATTAACAAAAGTAAAAAATAGAAAATAATCTAAATAGCAACAACCAGAAGAAAGGTTAAATAAAACTATGATAGTTACATGTGATGAATTTATGCATTTGTAATGTAATGAATAAGATAGCTGAAAATAGTCCTAGAGAATCACTCTGGGTTGTCTAGACAACTAACCAGCTGGTACCTGGGATTCCCATTCTCCTCCCAGAAGGAGAGGCTGCAGCCAAGCTCACATTCCCCAGGACTGGATGGTGGCTTTTCCCGGGCAGTCAGAACTGCAGTTTCCCATGGTCTCCAGGTCTCAAGGTGCCTGACTGCTGTCATTCTCAGACAATGCCTGTGAATGGCTGGCATGCAGCTTATGTTCATGCCCAGAGGCTACTTTCTCATCCTTTTCCAGAAAAAAAGCGAATCACGAGGTCAGGAGATCGAGACCATCCTGGCTAACACGGTGAAACCCCGTCTCTACTAAAAAATACAAAAAACTAGCCGGGCGAGGTGGCGGGTGCCTGTAGTCCCAGCTACTCGGGAGGCTGAGGCAGGAGAATGGCGTAAACCCGGGAGGCGGAGCTTGCAGTGAGCTGAGATCCGGCCACTGCACTCCAGCCTGGGCGACAGAGCGAGACTCCATCTCAAAAAAAAAAAAAGAACTTCTATGAGGGTGTGCTCCATTGGAATGCACACTTACCCTGGTACACCAGCCCCAGCAGGAGTCTTTGAGAAATGATGGGAGGATTGGGTGCCCTGTTCCTTCCTTCCTCTTACTGATCCATAGCCTATGTAAGTTCCCCTTCTCTTCAAAAAAAGCCTATTTCTTCCCTATACTCTGTGACTTTGTGGAATTTGTTCTGAAACTTGGTTAATGTTGGGGCGGGGAGATACAAGAAGAACCTTATTTTGTG
>NW_016884118.1:0-507 GCF_001698545.2 Rhinopithecus bieti | reverse complement strand
TAGATATTTTCCCCAGGAGAAAAAAAGTTTCTCAGGAAACCGAGAAAGAAATTATAATGAAAATAGCTGTTGTATGAATTTTTTCCTCAAGCTTCATTTTACATCATTATAATATTTGTGCTGTGATGAAGGCTGGGAGTCCTCTGGGGCAGACCAGTCTATTTGGGAGGGTATATATGGAGTCTGTGCGTGAGTACATGCGGGTGAGTGGGCGTGAGGGTGGAAAATGTGTGTGGAACCTCTGTGTGTGTGGAATGTGGAGCGTATGCACAATGTGTGTGGAGTTTGGAGTGTGTGTGTGTGGATGAGTGAGTGTTGGCGTGTGGACGTGTGTGGAGAGTGCACAGTGCGTGCGAAGTTTGGGGTGTTTGTGCACGCGCGTGTGTGGCAGGTCCTGGAGCGCGTCCACGCGGCACCCCATGTGCAGTGTGCGCGCGCGAGAGCGGAGCGCGCCCCGCGCCGCCCGTCCGGCCGGGCCCTGGGTGCGGCGGCTGCTGCCGGGCCGGG
>NW_016884117.1:0-227 GCF_001698545.2 Rhinopithecus bieti | reverse complement strand
TTGTTTTGAAATTCTTACTCTATACAATGTCTTCCTTGAATCCAATGATTATAGAATCATTTTTTTGGTTTCCAAGTTACTTGGGGAATCCTCTGGGTTCAGTAGGCTTAGGAAATCGGCAAAGATTCACCAGTGGAGAGCAAAAGCCTGTGCAGGTAAACATTACTTGTCCTACTGTCTAGCTCCTCTGGGACTGTAGGTGAAGGTTTGGCTTGCATCCATGCGGG
>NW_016884116.1:0-430 GCF_001698545.2 Rhinopithecus bieti | reverse complement strand
GGCCACAACAGCCACCCTTCTGGAGGGTCCAAGTTGCAAACACTTGATGGCACCCACATGGTGCCATCTTCACTGACTTTCAAAGTATATGGGTCCAGGGATGTGCTGACTACACCTAGGTGTCAAGCGATGGAGATTCCCTGAACCTCAGGGCCAGGACCCAGGCAGTGAGCTGCCCCAGGGCCATTCCACCACGCCATGGTAGAACTGCCACTTCAGTGGACCTGGAGGGCAGAACATTGAGCCAAAAGAGGATTATTCTCCAGCCTTAGGATCTCGTGGAGTGTGCCGGTAGCTTAAACTCATGTGGGCCTATCACCCACTTCTTCCTTCCCAGTTCTCCCTTTTGGAATGGAAATGTCTGTCCTACACCGGCCCCATTGTTATATTTTGGAAGCACATAACGTGTGGTTTCAGATTCACAACTGGA
>NW_016884115.1:0-346 GCF_001698545.2 Rhinopithecus bieti | reverse complement strand
ATATATATCTGTGTGTGTGTATATATGTGTGTGTGTGTATATATATCTGTGTGTATATATATCTGTGTGTATATGTGTGTGTATATATATATCTGTGTGTGGATATGTGTGTGTGTATATATATATCTGTGTGTGTATATATGTGTGTGCATATATCTGTGTGTGTGTATATCTGTGTGTGTGTGTATATATGTGTGTGTGTATATATATCTGTGTGTGTATATATGTGTGTGTGTATATGTGTGTGTGTATATATATGTGTGTGTATGTGTGTGTGTATATATATCTGTGTGTGTGTGTATATATGTGTGTGTGTATATATATCTGTGTGTGTATATATATCTGT
>NW_016884114.1:0-203 GCF_001698545.2 Rhinopithecus bieti | reverse complement strand
TTAAGTGACAATATTTACTCTAATAAGGAGTTTTTTAAAATCAACTCTCTGAAACATACTTCTGTGTTATCAGTTATGTATTAGTAATTTATTTATATATTATATAATATAATTTTATTTATATAATGAATTACTAATACATAAGTTATTATAATAATTGTTTGTGAATATATTAATATAGTCATATTAATTTTCTTATGGAA
>NW_016884113.1:0-202 GCF_001698545.2 Rhinopithecus bieti | reverse complement strand
TTCCCACCTGGGGACAAGGTGAGACCTTGTTTCAAAAAAGAACCCTTGCAATGATAGAAAAGCCCCATATATGTACTGGGTGAAATGGTGGCCACTAGCTACATGTGGCTATTGAGGTCTTGATATATAACTAGAATAGCTGAATTTATTTAGTTTAATTAAAATAATTTTTTTGGGGACAGCCTCACTCTGTCTCCCAGGA
>NW_016884112.1:0-1684 GCF_001698545.2 Rhinopithecus bieti | reverse complement strand
TGCAATATTTAATAATCACATCAAGGTAAATGGGGTATCCATTATCTCAAGCATTTATACTTTGTTACAAACAATCCAGTTATACTCTTATAGTTTAAAATGTACAATTAAATTATTATTGACTATGGTCACCCTGTTGTACTATTAAATACTAGTTCTTACTCATTCTTTCTAACTACTTTTCATACACATTAACCATCCCCACTTACCCTGATGACCCAACTACCCAACCAAGCCACTGATAACCAGACTCCTACTCTCTATCTCCATGAGTTCAATTGTTTTGATTTTAGCTCCCACAAATAAGTGAGAACATGCAAAGTTTCTCTTTCTGTGCCTGGCTTATTTCTCTTAACATAATGTCCTCCAGTTCCATCCATGTTGATGTAAATGACTGGATCTCATTCTTTTTTACGGTTGAATAGCATGCCATTGTGTATATGTATTAATACCACAATTTCCTTATTAATTCATCAGTTGATACTTAGGTTGCTTTCAAATCATGGCTATTGTGAACAGTGCTGCAACAAACATGGGAGAACAGATATCTCTTTGATATACTGATTTCCTTTATTTTGGGCACATACCCGGCAGTGGGATGGCTAGATCATATGGGAGCTCTATTTTAGTGTTTTGGGAAAACTCAAACTGTTCTTCATAGTGGTTTGACTAATTTACATTTCCACCAACAGTGTATGAGGGTTCTGTTTTCTCCATATTTTGCCAGCATTTGCTATTGCCCGTCTTTTGATAAAAGCCATTTTGAATAGGGTGAGATGATATTTCATTGTAGCTTTGATTTGCATTTTCTGATGACCAATGATGTTGAGCACCTTTTCATATGTCCATTGCCATTTGTATGTCTTCTTTTAAGAAATGTCTATTCAGATCTTTTGCTCATTTTTTGATCAGGTTATTAGATTTTTTCCTATAGAGTTGTTTGAGTTCCTTATATATTCTGGTTGTTAATCTCTTGTCAGATGGTGACATGATTTGGCTGTGTCTCCATCAAAATCTCATTTTGAATTATAGTTCCCATAATCCCCACCTGTCATGGGAGGGAACTGGTGGAAGGTAATTGAATTATGAGGGCAGTTATCTCCATGCTGTACTCATGATAGTGTGTTTTCACAAGATATGATGGTTTTATAAGGGGCTTTTCTCCACCTTCGCTCTGTCCTTCTCCTTGCTGCTCTCATGTAAAGAAGGATGTGTTTGCTTCCTCTTCCACCATTATTGTAATTTTCCTGAGGACTCGCCAGCCATGCTGAACTGTGAGTCTATTACACCTCTCACCTTTATAAATTACTCATTCTCAGGTATGTCTTTATTAGCAGTGTAAGAATGGACTAATACAGTAAATTGGTACCAGGCAGTGGGGCACTTCTGTAAAGATACCCAAAATGTGGAAGTAACTTTGGGACTGGGTAACAGGGAGAGGTTGGAACAATTTGGAGTTTTCTAGTCTCAGAAGAAGACAGGAAAATGTATGAAAGTTTGAAACTTCCTAGAGACTTGTTGAATGGCTTTAACCAAAATGCTGATAGTAATATGGACAATAAAATTCAGGTTAAGTTGGTCTCAGATGGAGATGAGGAAATTGTTGGGAACTGGAGCAAAGATCATTCTTGTTATGCTTTAGCAAAGAGACTGTTGGCATTTTGCCCGTGCCCTAGAGATCTGA
>NW_016884111.1:0-205 GCF_001698545.2 Rhinopithecus bieti | reverse complement strand
ACACGCACACGCACGCGCACACACACGCACGCACACGCGCACACACACGCACACACACGCGCACACACACACACAAACACACACACACAAACACACACACAAACACACACGCACGCGCACACACACGCACGCGCACACACACAAACACACACAAACACACGCAAACACACACACACAAACACACACACACAAACACAAACACACA
>NW_016884109.1:0-1743 GCF_001698545.2 Rhinopithecus bieti | reverse complement strand
TTTTACCTTAAAATTATATTTTATTTCTGTTTTTTGTTTGTTTAGACTAATCTCTTTGTCTGTTTTCAATTTCTTATTTTAGTTTCTATTTGGTTTTATTATTATTTTTTGACAGTTTCTTGCTCTATTACCCTTGACTTCTCAAACTCAAGTGATCCTCCTACCTCAGCCTCCCAAAAGTAACTACACCCAGCTAACTTTTTTCTTCTTTTTTTTCTTTTTTGTTTTTTTGTGGAGACAGGGATCTCACTATGTTTCCTGGGCTAGTCTTGAGCTTCTGGCCTCAAGCTATCTTCCCACTGTGGCCTCCCATAGTGCTGGGATTATAGTCATGAGCCACTGTGTCCAGATGATTATTTTAGTTTGCTCTTCTGTTGAACAACCTGATTCCATGACTCATATTCAAGACAAGAATCCTGGCCCGGCCCTGCCCACCAATGACTTCTACACCCATCTGAATGAAGAGGTTGGTTAGCTTTCTGTTCTTCTTAAACTCAATTTTCACAAGAAGTCAATTCTCCTTTTCAGTCCATTGAAACTTAACTGTGAATCAACTTGAAATCTAACTGGCAGCATGTTACAATTGCAATCTATTTATTAACAAAGGTACACTTTAAAGATGCATAATTGAGAACTGCCTAAAAGATAGGCAATCCTTCTAAGTCTCTCTAGGAGCTTCAACGTGAGTGCATGGGTTAAGCCAGATTATCAAAATCTTGTACATGAATATATAGTGTTCTGACCCCACATAATATATAAAATTATGTTTTGGTGTTCATTTACTGGTCTAATTTAAAGAATCATATAAGAAATTGCCCTATGAAAAGTGCCTATATATTTACTGTGGAGAAATTACTAGTAACATAGTTTCTCTGGAGCAACTGGTTTGTTTTGATTTTGTGCTTATTGACATGATAAATTTTATCTTATTGACCCTCTGAACCCATTTTTTTTTTCCTTTTCAATTGGCTACTAAAGCACATTGAGTTGAAATCATGGCCCATGTCCAATAAGCACACAGTATCTCTTGGCAAGCAATTTACTACTCACTTCTAGTTTTATTTTATTTTCCTCATTTCGAGATATTTTCCTGAGTTATTTTCCTAGTTATATACTTTTAATTTATCTGGGCATATTATATGCATTGTTATACTACACCTTAAAGAATTTTGAAACAAATACTCTGAAAGAGAAACAAAGGTCCGCATTATAACCCCATTTTATGCTTAAGAAAACAGGACAGTGTGATAATAATAGGCAGCCAGTCGGTAGTGAAACTAAAATTGGAACATCCATCTTTGAGTTACAAAATGACTTAAAACTCAAGAATCCAAAGTCATTAGACTGTATTGCTCTGTTATTATTGCCAGACTCCTAACAACACTGGAGACAAAACAACAGTCAGAAATAATCAAATACATTGTGTTGAATTCTCTACTTTATTTTGAATAATATTAAAGTTCCAGAAATATATCAGCCCAGGCAAAGCCAGTTAGTGTAAGTAACTGAAAGCATTATCTCCCACCTCTTCACCATATGCTCAGAAAATCTTAGACAAGTTCAACTGGATATTTTGTGAACCACCCATCCAGAAACACTGTAGCCTTTAGGAGGTGGGGTTTTGTGGCAACTTTAAGGTACACAAATTTAGTCAAGTGTATGCAGATTAGCATAACACAAAGATACATTTTACTGTGAAGATCCATTATTGCTATTAATATTTAAT
Source organism: Rhinopithecus bieti (assembly GCF_001698545.2). Taxonomy (NCBI): domain Eukaryota; kingdom Metazoa; phylum Chordata; class Mammalia; order Primates; family Cercopithecidae; genus Rhinopithecus; species Rhinopithecus bieti. The sequence goes on along the minus strand of NW_016884109.1, from coordinate 17 downwards.
ATTAAAATATTTAAATA
>NW_016884108.1:0-884 GCF_001698545.2 Rhinopithecus bieti | reverse complement strand
ATCACAATTCAACGTGAGATTTGGATGGAGACACAGATCCAAACCATATCACAGGGCATAGGGTTTCGTGTTCTAAGACTGAACGTGTTCTCAGTATCTCTACCGTCCTCCCCATATTGAGATTACACGCTCTTGGTTAGATGGTTCATAGTGTTTCTCTGGCATTCTTACACACACAGTGATTTTTTAAAATCTCATTAATTGCAGTTTGGGGAAATAGAGGGAAAGAGGAAATATAAGATACGCTTGTAATTATTCAAGTGAATGAAATGTTTTATTATTTAAAATCAGTGTGTCCTTTTGAAATGCATACATAATTGGGCAAACTACGAAGTTAAAGGTTGAACTGTTAAGACAGATACATTATCAATGACATTTCATTTGGCTGCACATGTGTGGTCTGTAACTCAATTTTAGGAGGTACAATTTAAAAAACATGCAATTCTTTACTATTTGGGAAAACTTTATCAGGTGATCATTCATGTCATTTGTTCTGTAATGACACCTTCAGATCTGGTGCAACACAGCTTTTCTGTGTGTTTGAACAGTAATGAAGAACAAGCACGATCGTGGTGCTACATTAGGGACGATAAAACGCCCCACGGGGCTTTAGAAAGCCGCCTTTTACAAATGCGACATTTCCTTAACTGTAGGGGCATGGACAGTAAGGCTACAATTATGTGAAGAGCTGGAGAAGTATTATTAACATATTTTAAACAACCAGTCTCTCCACCCTTTGGATGCTTGCTTTGTCCTTGTAGAAATTGTTTCTGTTTTAGAGTTATAATCTTTGGCTGTAGCAGCCAATTCCAGGCCAGGTGCTGTTGGGAAAATAATAGAACCTGAGGACGGTTGGCTGGAATCTGGTGCATTTGGCCCAAATC
>NW_016884107.1:0-676 GCF_001698545.2 Rhinopithecus bieti | reverse complement strand
TTATTATATTGCACGATGCTGAGATTTGGGCCTCAGCTGAAGCTGTCACCCAAATAGTTTTATATTCCTTTATTATTGGTGTATAATTGCACAGCAGCCACAGAATATTGTCTCTATGAATTTGACTATGGAATTTTGAGATTTTGTCTTTAGCACAGGTTAATATTTCAAAATAATTTAGATGCCTGAAAATAACAAATAGCATCTTTTGTGATACATATTGACATATCAATCAGATGAAGTTTTTTAATTACTACATTAAGTTGTATCCGTTTCTCTCTCATTTTTTTTTTTTTTTGGTGGAAGAGGGTTCTGCTTTCTTTATCAACTCTTGACAAAGTTCATTCAAGTCTTCCATTACAGATATGGTTTTAAAATATCTTTTAGTGATTCTGTCATTTTATGTGTGTGTGTTTATACACATATATACTATTATACATACTATACTATGTTATAGTACATTATACTATAGTATACTATACCACTATACTATACATACATACTATATATACATACATAGACACACATTCACACACATATGTTTATTTGCTTATTTATAAAGACTTTCTTCTGCTCACAGCTGCAATCCCAGCACTTTGAGAAGCTGAGGTAGGTGGATCACAAGGTCTGGAGTTTGAGACCAATCTGCCAACATGGTAAAATGCCATTTCTCCTA
>NW_016884106.1:0-1289 GCF_001698545.2 Rhinopithecus bieti | reverse complement strand
TATCCATTCATCCATCCATCTCTCCATCCATCCATCCATCCATCCATCCATCCATCCATCCACCTCTCCAACCATCCATCCATCCATCCATCCATCCATCCATCCATCCATCCATCCGTCCATCCGTCCATCTATTCATTCATCCATCCATCTCTCCATCCATCCATCCATCCATCCATCCATCCATCCATCCATCTCTCCAACCATCCATTTATTCAGAGTGTACTTAGTGGCTTCATTCAATCTTTGGTGTTCAATGAGGACAGGTGTTTCTTCTCAGGACTGACACTTCTGGGGACCCAGAACCTGTCTGAGGCCATTGAGGTCAAGCCTCTCCCCCCTCTAAGATGGCTGAGCCCACCCAGGCTGGGCATGGCCTCTGGAGTCTCGGCATCCCACACCGGGCATCTCCTTGGCTGTCCCCTGGAAATAGCCCATAGCTCCCTGGTTCCTGACTGCTCCCTCCTCCAGCCTCAGGCGACACTGGGTGTGCAAAGGACCTAACACTCAAGGTTCCACTGGTCCAAGCTCTTCCAGGTGAAGACGGAGAAATGGACGTGTTTTCCAGGCTGTCTGACTGTGAGTGGCCCCAGCACCGTGATGGGCACCGTGGGGAGTCCCTGAGCGTTCAGTGTCAGTATGAAGAGAAATGCAAGATGTTTAACAGATACTGGTGCAGACAACCATGCTTGCCAATTTGGCATGAAATGGTGGAGACCAGAGGGTCCGAGGGAGTGGTGAGGAGTGACCGAGTGGTCATCACGGACCATCCTGGGCACCTCACCTTCACCGTGACCTTGGAGAACCTCACGGCAGACGATGCAGGAAAATACCGATGTGGGATTGCAACAATACTGCAGGAAGATGGCCTGTCTGGCCTCCTGCCCGATCCCTTCTTCCAGGTTCAAGTGCTGGTCTCCTCGGGCAAGAGCCTCTTTTCTCAGGCATCTGAGGCCGTCTCTGCAGAGCAGCCACGGAAATTTTGGCTCAGGAGAGAAGAACTGGGCCTCGTATGGGGCCTAGTGTGATGCATCAGAGCAGGACAGAGTGTGTTGTGTGAATGTGTGTGGGAAATACATGTGTGAGTGAGTGGGAGAGTGTAAGTGTGTTTAAGTGTGTGAGTGTGAGTTGTGTGCAAACATGTAAGAGTGAGTGCCGGTGTGAAGGTATACGCGAGAGCAGGTATGTGTGAGTGCGTGTGAGAGTGTGTGAGAGCAGGTGTGAGTGCAAGAGCTGGTGTGTGAGTGAGTGTGTGAGAGTGTGTGTGACAGCAGGTGTGTGTGTGAGTT
>NW_016884105.1:0-1439 GCF_001698545.2 Rhinopithecus bieti | reverse complement strand
CGGGGGGGCCTGGCTGAGGCTCCACTAGCCCCACCACAGGGCCAGAGACCCCTCTCCTGCCACCCGTTCTCCCGCATCCCAGGCGTGCAGCCTGGCAGGGGCCCCGGAGTTCCAAGTTCAGCCTCCTCCCATCCGGAACCCTGCAGCAGCACAGCTGGATCCGCTGGGGCAAAGTGCAGACGGGGACCTCTGGGGTGCCTCGCAGAGCGGCCAAGGCCTCACCTCAGGGTCCTCCACACGAGGGACATGGAACAGACAAGGCTCCAAGAGGCCACTTTCCAAGCGGCCATCTCGGTCGGGACTCTCTGTCTTAATGTCACCCCAACTTTAACTCTATTTCTGCAAACTGTGACCACACCTGTCCAGAATCTCCCTCGGATCAATCACAGAGACTTGTCCACGCAGCGTAGGGTGAGCCACACCGGCCTCCACCAGCCCCAGGTACTGCCCGGGTCGTCTCCCCGAGGCTTCAGCCCTGACCTCCATCTCTGGGAGACGTCCCAGCTCGCGCTGGCGGGCGCCACTCCTCCCTGGCCAGCGGCCAGACAGCCCCTCATCTGCCTCGGGGTACCCAGGGCTCCCTCCTCCCTCTGTACTGCCCATTCCCACGCCTGGCAGCAGCAGCAGCAAAACAAAACCCCAGGGCCTCTAGTGCGCCGGGCATAGACCCACCTTCCGCCACCAGCTCCTCCAGCAGGCTGCCCCACTCGCTGCGGAAGATGTTGGCACCCGTGAGGCTGCCGTCCCCGCCGATGACGCACAGGTTAGTGATACCACGCTGGACCAGGTTGTAGGCCGCTGCCCGGCGCCCCTCCCGGGTGGTAAAGGCCTTGCAGCGGGCGCTGCCAATGATAGTGCCGCCCTGCACAGAAGAGGCCAGAAACTTCAGGGACATGGCAAGTGGCAGACAGCCCCTGGGGATCATCGGAGGGACCCCAGGACTGGGCAGCAAGGGGACTGGCGGACCCTGCAGAGTGAGAGGCAGAAGCCCCAGGGTCTCTGGAAACCTGAAGTTGTCCCACCTCCCTGGGCCTTTCTCCTTGGATAGACAAAGAGGAGGACGATGTCCCTCCGGCCCTGGGCTCGAGAAGCCCCAAGGTAATAGAGTGGAAGGCTTTGGAGACCGGAAAGCACAGTACACACTCACATGCATAGGCCGCCACACACGTGTGTGCCCATGTGCCCACACAGGCCCTGCACCAACTCAGGGAACTGGCCGGGGCCTCCAGGGCACGAGCCTCAGCAGCGCCAGGTGTGCTCACGCAGCCCCTTAAAGCCAGCCTCAGCCAGGGCTCCCCAGGACCCAGCACAGCCATATCTCCAGGCCCTCCTGGCCCCTGGCAACCCCAGGACCCTGTGACCCAGCAACTCCATGGCAGCAGATGACAGGGTCGGCCTGAACCGGAGCCCCGTGGGGTGCGGCACATGTGTGTGACTCT
>NW_016884104.1:0-204 GCF_001698545.2 Rhinopithecus bieti | reverse complement strand
ATATATAAATATTAGGCCAGTGCAAAAGTAATTTGAGTTTTGCCATTAACTTTTACACCAACCTAATGGATACACATGTATATTTTAATAGATACAGACATATGTATCAAATACATATAATAGACATTGTTAGATACAGAAACATGTATATACATTTATTTAAAGACATGAATATACACAATATACAATATGTATACAGAAGGT
>NW_016884103.1:0-204 GCF_001698545.2 Rhinopithecus bieti | reverse complement strand
TGTCACGGAGAGAGCAGAGATAGCTCTTGGAGTCCTTACTCAGACTCATGGGACACCCCACAACCAGTGGCATACCTAAGTAAGAGAACTGACATAATAGCAAAAGGCTGGCCTGTTTATGGGTAGTTGCGGCGGTGGCCGTCTTTGTGTCAGAGGCTATCAAAATAATACAAGGAAAGGATCTCACTGTCCAGACTACTCATG
>NW_016884102.1:0-229 GCF_001698545.2 Rhinopithecus bieti | reverse complement strand
TGTCACAGCTGGAGCAGCTGGGATGCAGGGTACCAAGTCCCTAGACTGCACACAGCAGAGGGACCCTGGGTCTGGCCCACAAAACCATTTTTTCCTCCTGGGCCCCAGGATCTGTGATGGGAGGGGCTACCGTGAAGACTTGACATGCCCTGGGGACATTTTCCCCATTGTCTTGGGGATTAACATTTGGCTCTTTGTCACTTATGCAAATTTCTGCAGCCAGCTTGAA
>NW_016884101.1:0-360 GCF_001698545.2 Rhinopithecus bieti | reverse complement strand
GGATGCTCCTGTATTGGGTACATATATATTTAGGATAGTTAGCTCTTCTTGTTACATTGATCCCTTTATCATTATGTGATGCCCTTGTCTCTTTTGATCTTTGTTGGTTTAAAGTCTGATTTTTTCAGAGACTAGGATTGCAACCTCTGCTTTTTTTTTTTTTTTTTTTTTTTTTTTTTTTTTTAAATTTTTTTTTTTTTAGAAAAGGGGTTGGAACCCCTTCTTTTTTTTTTTTTTTTTTTTTTTTCCTTTCCATTTGCTTGGTAAATATTCCTCCATCCCTTTATTTTGAGCCTATTTGTGTCTATGCACATGAGATGGGTCTCCTGAATACAACAGACCAATGGGTCTTGACTCTTT
>NW_016884100.1:0-2030 GCF_001698545.2 Rhinopithecus bieti | reverse complement strand
AGACATCCTTGTCTCGATCCTGATCTTAGGAGGGAAACATTTATTAAGTATGATGTTAGCTATTTTTTTTTTTTTAAACTTTATTTTGGAGCAGTTTCAGGTTCACAGCAAAATTGAAAGTACGGAGAATTCTCATGTACCCCCCTGCTCTCATACATGCACAGCCTCCCCGACTATCAACATTCCCCACTAGAATAGTACATATGTTACAAGCAATGAATACATTGACACATCATTATCACCCAAAGTCTGTCATTTACATTAGAGTTCACTCTTGCGTTGTATATCCTGTGGGTTTTGACAAATACATAAAGCCACATATCTACCATTATACTGTCACACAAAGAGTTCCACTGCCATAAAATTTATCTGTGCTCTGCTTATTCATCCCTTTCTCTCCCCTAAGCACTGACAACCACTGATCTTTTATTTTCTTCATAATATTGCCTTTTCCAGAATGTCATATAGTTGGAATCATATAGTATCTATCCTTTTCAGATTGGCTTCTTTCACTCAGCAATATGCATTTAACTTTATTCCACATTTTTTCATGGCTTGATAGCTCATTTCTTTTGGTGCTGAATGATATTCCATTGTCTGGATGTCCACAGTTTATTTATTCATTTATCTACTGAAGGACATCTTGGTTGCTTCCAAGTTTTGGTAATTGTGAATAAAGATGCTATAAACATTTGCTTGAAGGTTTTGTGTGGGCACAGGTTTTCAATTCATTTGGGTAAATACCCATGAGCACAATTTCTGGATCATAGGGTAAGAATATGTTTAACTTTGTAAGGAACTGTCAACTGTCTTTCAAAGTGGGTGTTCCATTTTGCACTTCCATCAGCAATGAATGAGAGTTCTTGTTGCTCCACATCCTTGCCAGCATTTGGTGTCATCAGTGTTCTTGTCATTATAGTGGTGTACAGTGGTATCTCATTGTAGTTTTGATTTGCAATACTCTAATGACATATGATGTTGAGCATCTTTTCACATGCTTATTTGTCATCTTCTTTGGATGTAACTTCTTCTTCTTTTTTTTTTTTTCTCTGTTGAGATGGAGTCTCGCTCTATTGCCTAGGCTGCAGTGCAGTGACATGGTGTCAGCTAACTGCAACCTCCACCTCCTAGGTTCAAGTGATTCTCCTGCTTCAGCCTCCCGAGTAGCTGGGATTACAGGCGCCCACCACCATGCCTGGCTAATTTTGTATTTTAGTAGAGACAGGGTTTCACCATCTTGGCCAGGCTGGTCTTGAACTCCTGACCTCGTTATCTGCCTGCCTCAGCCTCCCAAAGTGCTGGGATTATAGGCGTGAGCCACCACGCCCGGCCTAGATATACCTTCTTTATGTATCTTCTTTGATGAGGTGTCTATTCAGGTATTTTGCTCATTTTAAATTGCACTGTTCATTTTCTTACTGTTAAATTTTAGAGTTCTTTGTACAAGTGCAATGTGTTACCTGGATATATTGCGTGATGCTGAGGTTTGGGGTACAAATGATCCTATCACCCAGGTGCTGAACATGGTACCCAATAGGTAGCTTTTCAACTCTTAACTCTCTCCCTCCCCAAGTAGTCTCCAGTATCCATTGTTGCCATCTTTATGTCCATGAGTACCCAAATGTTTAGCTCCCACTTATAAGTGACAGCATGCACTATTTGATTTTCTGTCCCTGCATTAATTCACTTGGGATAATGGCCTCTAGCTGCATCCATGTTGCTGCAAAGGACATAATCTCATTCTTTTTTATGGTTACTTAGTATTCCATGGTATATGTGTGCCACATTTTCTCCTGGATAACGGTTCTTTATCAGATATGTCTTTGCAAATATTTTCTCCCAGTCTGTGGCTTTTCTTCTCAGCTATGGATTTTTTGTAGATGCTCTTTATCAGGTTAAAGAAGTTTTCTTCTATTCTTACTTTGCTGTGTTTTATCATGAAAGGGTGTTAGAATTGTCACGTTTTCTGGATGTATGGAGATAATCTTGTGATGTCTTTTATTCCATTGGTGTGATATGTTACTGTGATG
>NW_016884099.1:0-223 GCF_001698545.2 Rhinopithecus bieti | reverse complement strand
TTTATTTATTTATTTAGAGACAGAGTCTCTTTCTGTCGCCCAGGCTGGAGTGCAGTGACATGATCTCAGCTCACTGCAACCTCCGCTTCTCAGGTTCAAGCAGTTCTCATGTCTCAGCCTCCCAAGTAGTTGGGACTACAGGCATGCATCACCGTGACTGGCTAATTTTTTTTTTGTATTTTTAGTAGAGACAGGGTTTTGCCATGTTGGCCAGCCTGGTCTC
>NW_016884098.1:0-1290 GCF_001698545.2 Rhinopithecus bieti | reverse complement strand
AAATGGTTGAACTAATTTACACTCCCACCAACAGTGTAAAAATGTTCCTATTTCTCCACATCCTCTCCAGCATCTGTTGTTTCTTGACATTTTAATGATTGCCATTCTAACTGGTGTGAGATGATATCTCACTGTGGTTTTGGTTTGCACTTCTCTAATGACCAGTGATAATGAGCTTTTTTTCATGTTTGTTGGCCACATAAATGTCTTCTTTTGAGAAGTGTCTGTTCATATCCTTTGCCCACTTTTGATGGGGTTGTTTTTTTCTTGTGAATTTGTTTAAGTTCCTTGTAGATTCTGGATATGAGCCCTTTGTCAGATGGGCAGATTGCAAACATTTCCTCCCATTCTGTAGGCTGCCTGTTCCCTCTGATGCTAGTTTCTTCTGTGATGCAGAAGCTCCTTAGTGTCATTAGATCCCATTTGTCAATTTTGGCTTCTGTTGCCATTGCTTTATGTTTTAGTCATGAAGTCTTTGCCCATGCCTATGTCCTGAGTGGTATTGCCTAGGTTTTCTTCTAGGGTTTTATGGTTTTAGGTCTTACTATTTGTATTTTCCTGTGAATTGCTCTTCCATGTTGTTTGCACAGTATTCTCTTGGATGATGAGTCTTTTAAAATTATTTGTAAGTGCATAGAGCGGTTACGTACATGCATTTTTTGTCATGTATGTTGCTTTCCATCAGGTGCATGTGTCTGGCTTTGTTTATGATGGCTTTTGTCTTACAGGACATTCAAATTTTGTGTACAAAATTCTAGTCTTTCCCCTGGTTTTATGTTTTGCTTAGAAGACCTAGTAACCTCCAAATCTTAAGTACACTCTTTTCTATTTTCTTCTTTTATGGCTTGTCTAACTTTCTTTTCATTTGAAATTTTGGTTGTTCATGGCGTAGGATAGACATCTAATTGTATTTTGCCTGCATTGATTTCAGAGTATGCTAGCAGCGTTTATTAAATAGACCTTTCTTTCTCCCACCAAAATGAAATGCTGCCTGTGGTATATATCAGGAGCCCTTTTCATTTCAAAGTTGCTTAGATATACAATCACTATTTTAAGACCAGGGAAAGGAGTCTCTGGACTGTTACACATGCAGGGATTTGTGTACTTTCAGCCCCACTCTTTTCTTTTTTTTCTTTTCTTTTCTTTTCTTTTCTTTTCTTTTCTTTTCTTTTCTTTTCTTTTGTCTCTGTATTAGTCCATTCTCACACTGCTATAAAGAAATACCCACGATTGGGTAGTTTATAAAGGAAAGAAGTTTAATTAACTCACAGTTCCATATGGCTGGGGAGG
>NW_016884097.1:0-226 GCF_001698545.2 Rhinopithecus bieti | reverse complement strand
AGTGGTACTTGCCACATCTGGCTGCCGCTGCCTTGAGGGAGGAGGGGCTTCAAGAGGTACCTATGTAGTCCCCACCCCACCATGAGGGCAGCCTCAGAAGCTGTCTAAAGACGCATCACCACTGCAGACCACACACTCCTGAACCTGGGCCCCAGTGAGTGGAGAAACCTGTGTCTTTCCAATCACCTCACCCCTTTGAATCAGGGTAGTCAGGAACCCTGCAGGC
>NW_016884096.1:0-218 GCF_001698545.2 Rhinopithecus bieti | reverse complement strand
ACCCACCACACAGCCAAAATCACACACCACCCACCACACACACACACCACACACACAGCCAAAATCACACCACCCACCACACACACACTACACACACAGAGCCAAAATCACACACCACCCACCATACACACACACTACACAGCCAAAAATCACACACCACCCCCCACACACACACTACACACACACCCAAAAACCACTCACACCACCCATCACACACA
>NW_016884095.1:0-587 GCF_001698545.2 Rhinopithecus bieti | reverse complement strand
AATGGATTCGAACATCCTCCTTTAACTTGGAGAAGCTTGTTATTACCAATCGTCTAATAAGAGAAGGAGCCTTCTTCTCTCAACTGTCAAAGTCATTCTCCATCCAGCTTTGTTCTATTGCTGGCGAGGAGCTGCCTTCCTTTGGAGGAGAAGAGGTGCTCTGATTTTAGAATTTTCAGCTTTTCTGCTCTGGTTTCTCCCCATCTTTGTTGTTTTGTCTACCTTTGGTCTTTGATGATGGTGATGTACAGATGGGGTTTTGGTGTGGATGTCCTTTCTGTTTGTTAGTTTTCCTTTTAACAGTCAGGACCCTCAGCTGCAGGTCTGTTGGGGTTTGCTGGAGGTCTACTCCAGACCCTGTTTGCCTGGGTATCACCAGCAGAGGCTGCAGAACAGCAAATATTGCAGAACAGCAGATGTTTCTGCCTGATCCTTCCTCTGGAAACTTCGTCTCAGAGGGGCACTCAGCTGTATGAGGTGTCAGTCGGCCCCTACTAGGAGGTGTCTCCCAGTTAGGCTACTCAGGGGTCAGGAACCCACTTGCGGAGGCAGTCTGTCCGTTCTCAGATCTCAAACTCTGTGCTTGG
>NW_016884094.1:0-461 GCF_001698545.2 Rhinopithecus bieti | reverse complement strand
ACAGCAAAGGCGGTGCTAAAAGGAAAGTTCATAGCCCTAAATGCCTACATCAAAAGTCTGAAAGAGCACAAACTGACAGTCTAAGATCACACCTCAAGGAACTAGAGAAGAACAAACCAAACCCAAACCCAGCAGAAGAAAGGAAATAACGAAGATCAGAGCAGAACTAAATGAAATTTAAATAAATAAACAAAAAAAATACAAAAGATAAATGAAACAAAAGTTGGTTCTTTGAAAAGATAAATAAAATTGATAGACCATTAGCAAGGTTAACCAAGAAAAGAAGAGAGAAAATCAAAATAACCTCAATAAGAAATGAAACAGGAGATATTACAGCTGAAACCACTGACACCACTGAAATACAAAAGATTATTCAAGGCTACTATGAACACTTCACCCACATAAACTAGAAAACCTAGAAGAGACGGATAAATTCCCGGAAAATACAAGCCTCCCAGCTT
>NW_016884093.1:0-463 GCF_001698545.2 Rhinopithecus bieti | reverse complement strand
GGTTTGATCTGGTTTGATCCGGTTTGATCTGGTTTGATCCGGTTTGGTCAGGTTTGATCTGGTTTGATCCGGCCTGATCCGGTCTGGTCTGGTTTGATCCGGTTTGATCCGGCCTGATCCGGTCTGGTCTGATTTGATCCGGTCTGATCCGGTCTGGTCTGGTTTGATCCGGTCTGGTCTGGTTTGATCCGGTCTGGTCGGGTTTGATCCGATCTCGTCCGGTCTGATCCGGTTTGTTCCGGTCACGTCCAGTTTGATCCGGTTTGATCCGTTCTGCTCTGGTTTGATCTGGTTTGATCCGGATTGGTCTGGTTTCATCCGGTCTGGTCTGGATTGATCCGGTCTGGTCCAGTTTGATCCGCTTTGATCCGGTCTGGTCTGGTTTGATCCGGTTTGATCCGGTTTGTTCTGGATTGTTCTGGTCTGGTCTGGTCTAATCCGGTTTGATCCGGTCAAGTCTGGT
>NW_016884092.1:0-226 GCF_001698545.2 Rhinopithecus bieti | reverse complement strand
GAGATGGAGTCTCACTGTTTTGCCTAGGCTGGAATGCAGTGGCACAATCTCGGCTCACTGCAACCTCCATCTTCCAGGTTCAAGCGATTCTCCTACCTCAGCCTCCTGAGTAGCTGGGATTACAGGTGTGTGCCCCACGCCCGGCTAATTTTGTACTTTTAATAGGGATGGGGTTTCACCATGTTGGCCAGGCTGGCCTCAAACTCCTGACCTCGTGATCCACTTG
>NW_016884091.1:0-1584 GCF_001698545.2 Rhinopithecus bieti | reverse complement strand
TTATTTTGAGCCTATGTGTGTCTGCACATGAGATGGGTCTCCTGAATACAGCACACTCATGGTTCTTGACTATCCAACTTGCCAGTCTGTGTCTTTTAATTGGGGCATTTAGCCCATTTACATTTAAGGTTAATATTGTTTTGTGTGAATTTGATCCTATCATTATGGCGTTCACTGGTTATTTTGCCCATTGATTGACGCAATTTCTTCATAGCACTGATGTGCTATGTGTCTTTACAACTTGGCATGTGTTTGCAGTGGCTGGTACCAGTTGTTTCTTTCCATGTTTAGTGCTACCTTCAGGACCTCTTGTAAGGCAGGGCTGGTGGTGACAAAATCTCTCAGCATTTGCTTGTCCATTAAGGACTGTATTTCTCCTTCACTTATGAAGCTTAGTTTGGCTGGATATGAAATTCTGGGTTGAATATTCTTTCCTTTAAGAATGTTAAATATTGGCTCCCACTCTGTTCTGCCTTGTAAGGTTTCTGCCAAGGGATCTGCTGTTAGTCTAATGGGCTTCCCTTTGTGGGTAACCTGACCTTTCTCTCTGGCTGCCCTTAACACTTTTCCTTCACTTCAACCTTGGTGAATCTGACAATTATGTGTCTTGGGGTGCTCTTCTCGAGAGGTATCTTTGTGGTGTTCTCTGTATTTCCTGAATTGGAATGTTGGCCTGGATTGCTATGTTGGGGAAGTTCTCCTGGATAATATCCTTAAGAGTCTTTTCCAACTTGATTCCATTTTCCCCATCACTTTCAGGTTCACCAATCAAACATAGATTTGGTCTTTTCACATAGTTCCATATTTATTGGAAGCTTTGTTCATTTCTTTCTACTCTTTTTTCTCTATCCTTGTCTTCTCGCTTTATTTCATTAATTTGATCTTCAATCACTGATACCCTTTCTTCCACTTGATCGAATCGGCTGTTAAAGCTTTTGCATGCATCATGAAGTTCTTGTGCCATGTTTTCAGCTCCATCAGGTCATTTGAGGTCTTCTCTACACTGTTTATTCTAGTTAGCCATTCGTGCAATCTTTTTTCAAGGTTTTAGTTTCGTTGCAATGGGTTCAAACATCCTCCTTTAGCTCAGAGAAATTTGTTATTACTGATCTTCTGAAGCTTACTTCTGTCAACTTGTCAAAGTCATTCTCCATCCAGCTTTGTCCCATTGCTGGAGAGGAGCTGCGATCCTTTGGAGGAGAAGAGGCACTCTGATTTTAGACTTTTCAGCTTTTCTGCTCTGGTTTCTCCCCATCTTTGTGGTTTTATCTTTGGTCTTTGATGTTGGTGACCTACAGATGGAGTTTTGGTGTAGATGACCTTTGTGTTGATGTTGATGCTATTCCTTTCTGCTTGTTAGTTTTCCTTCTAACAGGTCCCTCAGCTGCAGGTCTGTTGGAGTTTGCTGGAGGTCTACTCCAGACCCTGTTTGCCTGGGTATCACCAGCGGAGACTGCAGAACAGCAAATATTGCTGCCTGGTCCTTCCTCTGGAAGCTTTGTCCCAGAGAGGCAGCCACCTATATGAGGTTTCTGTCAGCCCCTACTGGGAGCTGTCTCCCAGTTAGGCTACATGGGGTCAGGG
>NW_016884090.1:0-2139 GCF_001698545.2 Rhinopithecus bieti | reverse complement strand
ACTGCAGCATCACAGACCATCCCACAACTCAAAACAAATAATCATTTATCCTTTCAGCTCAAGTATCTGGAAACATCTAAGACCAAGTTGATCTAGGTTGAACCTAGTTGGGCTTGACTGAACTTGTGCTTCTGCAGTTTACTGACTGGAGGGAGCTCTATTCTTTACTGGCTTGCATTGGGCAAATTATCTAATGAGGATCTGCACCACCTTTCTTTCATCTTCCTGCAACCAAGAGACTAGCTGAGATATGTTTGTCTCACGGTAGTGAAAGAGGCACAAATCAAGTCTAATTATGCAAACTCCATTTAAGCCTTTGCTTGTGTAATACCTGCTGAAGTTCCACTGGTCAAAGCAAGCCCCAGGAGTAAACCTAGGTCACCAAGCCATAGTAGAAGGACACTGCACATGGAGTGGATTCAGAGAAGTGTAAACATTTTAGTCAGATGTACAATCTCCCAAAGACTGGCACAAAGGTGGGTGTCAGTAAAAGCCCAGCTTAATTCCAGCTACTTGATGTTGAGTTCAGTTTTCAGCTGTTAAGAAGAGAAGATGATGCCTACCACAGAAGCTCATTTGTGCGATTACAAGGATTAAATAAGAACATGACAAATGTGTGAAGTGCCTAATACAAAGTTAATTGGTAAATGTTCTATAGTTTTCATAGAATCTTGGGCTTGAAAACAGATTAATTCTAAGCTTTTAATATTATTCTGTCATAATTGCATAATTTAGTGGGCCTATCAGCATGTATAAGCAAATGTTAATCAGAGCCAGCCAAGGTTGTGTCTTTTGGATACCAGGAAAGAAAGAGTTACAGTGGCTGTTAGAGAGGAACTGAGACGGAGTTTAGTAAAAAAAATAAATTTTAGTTTGCTATCCAAAATATATGTTTCATAAATAGAGCTAAGATTTCACTGGAAACTTGAGAAAGGTTGGGCAATTAGTTATGTATATAAGAAACTGTGCTGAACCTGCCAAATTCTTTGAAATGTCACAATCATTGAACAGAGAAGGTGCAAGTATGATATACAGGAATATCACATGACAAGATTTAGTGGGTAGGTGGTTATTGCCATTTGGTCTATTTTGCTATTTATAACCAGTCTTAGGAGTTTTCTTTAAAACTCATAAAAGATGAAGCAATGACCGTCTACACTAGCACACAATAATAATAACAATATAGATCGGTTGAAAGTAAAAGGAGGAAAGGTGATATGTTATATAAACAATCAAAGGAGAACAGGACTGTTATCTCAATATCAGCTAAAATTAATTTCAGAGCAAAGACAATTGGGAGAGACAGAGAAGGGCATCACATAAGAAAAAAAAGATTTGGTTCATGAAAAGACTTGGCAATCTTAAATGTATATACAACCAATAACAGAGCTACAAAGTATGTGAAGCAAAATCTGATAGAACTGAAAGAATAAATACACAAATCAACAATCATAATTGGAGACTTCAACAAGCATCTTTCAATAATTGGTAGAAAACTAGACCTAAATACTATCAATGTTATATAAAAAAAAGCAAAACTCAACAACACCATCAATCAACAGGATCTCACTGGCATTCATAAAGTGCTCCAATGCCGGCTGGGCACGATGGCTCAAGTCTGTAGTCCCAGAACTTTGAGAGGCCAAGGTGGGTGGATCACCTGAGGTCAGGAGTTGACCAACTGGCCAACATGGTGAAGCACCGTCTCTACGAAAATACTAGAATTAGCCAGGTGTGGTGGTGGGTGCCTGTAATCCCAGCTACTCGGGAGGTTGAGGCAGGAGAATCCCTTGAACCTGGGAGGCAAAGGTTGCAGTGAGCTAAGATCGCACCATTGCACTCCAGCCTGGACAAAAGAGCAGGAATCTGCCTAAAAAAGAAAAAAAAAAAGTGCTCCACCCCTAGCAGCAGAATACAGCAGAACATTTAGGTACCCACAGAACATAAACCAAGATGGACTGTATCCTGGATTTAAACAAACATTAAGACTTTTAAAAGAACTGAAATCATGTAGAATGTATCCTCCAACCAAAATGGCATCAATTATAAATAAAAGCGATAACAGCAAAATCTTAAGTACTTGAAAATAAACAGCACTTTTTTAGTTCTTTTTTTTTTTTTTTTTTTTTTTTTTTTACA
>NW_016884089.1:0-583 GCF_001698545.2 Rhinopithecus bieti | reverse complement strand
CCTGCAAAGGACATGAACTCATTGTTTTTTATGGCTGCATAGTATCCGTGGTATGTATGTGCCACATTTGCTTTATCCAGTTTATCACTGATGGGCATTTGGGTTGGTTCCAAGTCTTTGCTATTGTAAACAATGCCACAAGACACATACATTTGCATGTGTTTTATAGGAGGATGATTTACAATCTTTTGGTATATACCCAGTAATGGGATTGCTGGGTCAAAGGTTATTTCTGGTTCTAGATCCTTGAGGAATCATCACACTGTCTTCCACAATGGTTGAACTAATTTATACTCCCACCCACAGTGTAAAACTTTCCTGTTTCTCCACATCCTCTCCAGCATCTGTTGTTTCCTAACTTTTAATGATCGCCATTCTAACTGGCATGAGATGGTATCTCATTGTGGTTTTGATTTGCATTTCTCTAATGACCAGTGATGATGAGCATTTTTTCATGTGTTTTTTGGCAGTATAAATGTCTTCATTTGAGAAGTGTCTGTTCATATCCTTCACCCACTTTTGATGGGGTTGTTTCTTTAAAATTTGTTTAAGTTCCTTATAGATTCTGGATATTAGCCCTTTG
>NW_016884088.1:0-227 GCF_001698545.2 Rhinopithecus bieti | reverse complement strand
CTCCTGGACTTTGTGGATGCTGTTCCTCTGCTTGGAATAACTTTACTCTTTCCTCCTCCCTACTCCATCCTTTATCGTCCTTTATGAAGAGTGCTGGGCATGAGCAAACTCCGTCTCACTATGAACTCATCCGGCAGCATCAAATGTCTCTCCTCTGTGCTCATATCAAATGTTTATTCCCTAAATGTCTCCCTAGCAGCTACAGTGAGTCCCCGCATCATAAATTG
>NW_016884087.1:0-463 GCF_001698545.2 Rhinopithecus bieti | reverse complement strand
TCAGAAGATCCATTACAGGAGATGGCACCAGTGATCCCAGTGGTGCCCTCCCCTTACCATAGAGACAGGCTCTCCACTCTTGAGCCCACAGTGCTTGTGCCTTTGCAAGACAAACATATCCCTAGGTCACCCAGAGTAGACAAGAGAGGAGGTGAAGCCTGGGGAGAAACCTCTCCCTTGGTAGCTCATTTACGACCCAAAACTGGGATACAAATGTCCGAGAGAGCAGCGGTATACTGGAATAGATGGTGAAGAGGCGTGTTTTGTGTACCAGCCCTTCACCTCTGCCGACCTTCTCAACTGGAAAATCAATACCTCATCCTATACTGAAAAGCCACAAACTCTAATTGATTTGCTCCAAACTATTTTCCAGACCCATAACCCCATTTGGGCTGATTGCCACCAGTTGCTCATGTTCCTCTTTAACACAGAGGAAATGCTTAGAGTGCTCCAAGCAGCAACT
>NW_016884086.1:0-463 GCF_001698545.2 Rhinopithecus bieti | reverse complement strand
ATACAAACTACCATCAGAGAATACTATAAACACCTCTACACCCTCCCAAATCTAAACCAGGAAGAAGTTGAATCTTGGAATACACCAATAACAAGTTCTGAAATTGAGGCAGCAATTAATAGCCTACCAACCAAAAAACAAGGCCAGGACCAGACGGATTCACAGCCAAATTCTACCAGAGGTACAAAGAGGAGCTGGTACCATTCCTTCTGAAACTATTCCAAACAATAGAAAACAGGGACTCCTCCCTAACTCATTTTATGAGGCCAGCATCATCCTGATACCAAAGCCTGGCACAGACACAACAAATAAAGAAAATTCAGGCCAATATCCCTGATGAACATAGTTGTGAAAATCCTCAATAAAATACTGACAAGCTGAATCCAGCAAGCACATCGAAAAGCTTATCCACCAAGATCAAGTTGACTTCATCCCTGGGATGCAAGGCTGATCCAACATACGT
>NW_016884085.1:0-506 GCF_001698545.2 Rhinopithecus bieti | reverse complement strand
GTAAAGAGCTTCTGCACAGCAAAAGAAACTATCATCAAAGTGAACAGGCAGCCTACAGAATGGGAGAAAATGTTTGCAATCTATCCATCTGACAGAGGGATAATATCCAGAATCTACAAGGAACTTAAACAAATTTACAAGAAAAGAAAACAACCCCATCAAAAGTGGGAGAAGGATATGAATAGACACTTCTCAAAAGAAGACATTTATGTGGCCAACAAACATATGAAAAAAAGTTTATCATCCCTGACCATTAGAGAAATGCAAATCAAAACCACAATGAGATACCATCTCATGCTATTTAGAATAGCGATCATTAAAAGTTAGGAAACAACAATGCTGGAGAGAATATGGAGAAATAGGAATGCTTTTACACTGTTGGTGGGAGTATAAATTATTTCAACCATTGTGGAAGACAGTGTGGTGGCTCCTTAAGGATATAGAACCAGAAATACCATTTTACCCAGCAATCCTATTACTGGGAATATACCCAAATGATATACATC
>NW_016884084.1:0-358 GCF_001698545.2 Rhinopithecus bieti | reverse complement strand
GTGTGTGTGTGGTGTGTGTGTGGTGTGTGTGTGATGTGATACATTTGTAGTGTGTGTGGTGTATGTGTGGTGTGTGTGTGGTGTGTATGTGGTGTGTGTATGGTGTGTGTGGTGTGTGTATGTGGTGTGCGTGTGATGTGATGTGTGTGAGGTGTGTGGGGTGTGTGATGTGTGTGTGTGATGTGATGTGTGTGAGGTGTGTGGGGTGTGTGATGTGTCTGTGGTGTGTGTGTGGTGTGTGATGTGTGTGTGGTGCGTGTGGTGTGTGACTGTGTGTGTCATATGTGTGTGTGGTGTGTATGTGGTGTGTGTGTGATGTGATACATTTGTAGTGTGTGTGGTGTATGTGTGGTGTGTG
>NW_016884083.1:0-462 GCF_001698545.2 Rhinopithecus bieti | reverse complement strand
AAACTATGCTTGGGGTTAAAACCTTTCCATTGGCTTCCTGACAATAATGATTGTCAACATGCTATAGCCTATGGAAATACTCATGGCATAGAAGGTGAGTGAACTTTGCAAACTTCAGCAGCCACCCTTTTAGTTTCTATTTCTTAAACTCCCTAAGGACTAGAGTCAGCCCTCCTTTGTCACAAAACTTTCAAGCCAGTTACACTAACTCCACTTCAGACAAACATAATTGTCTTCTCTGCTAGCTTTTCCTTTTCCAAGCTTCCTTGAAATAATTGGGTTATTGCACTAGAAGTGTTCCTGGTGAAGAGAGACTTAAAAGCTAATAGAGATATGTAATACAGCAGACTCAACATTCCCCTAGGAAATTACTGTGCAATATACTTGAAAGGGAAGATATTAAAACTAAGATAATGTTGAATGAGATTGAAAAGGAAACATCGTAATTGGGGAAGGGGAAAA
>NW_016884082.1:0-460 GCF_001698545.2 Rhinopithecus bieti | reverse complement strand
ACTTAAGCCTCAGCAATGGCAGACACCCCTCCCCAGCCTCGCTGCTGCCTTGCCATTAGGTCGCAGACTGCTGTGCTAGCAATGAGGGAGGCTCCCTGGGCAGGCGGACCCTCCCGGCCAGGTGTGGGATATAATCTCCTGGTGTGCCCGTTTGCTAAGACCCTCGGTACAGTGCAGTATTAGGGTGGGAGTTACCCGATTTTCCAGGTGTTGTGTGTCTCAGTTCCCCTGGCTAGGAAAAGGGATTCCCTTCCCCTTGCGCTTCCCAGGTGAGGCGATGCCTCGCCCTGCTTCAGCTCTCGCTAGTCGGGCTGCAGCAGCTGACCAGCACCGATAGTCCTGCACTCCCTAGTGCGATGAACCCAGTACCTCAGTTGAAAATGCAGAAATCACCTGTCTTCTGTGTCGTTCACGCTGGGAGCTGGAGACTGGAGCTGTTCCTATTTGGCCATCTTGCTCC
>NW_016884081.1:0-359 GCF_001698545.2 Rhinopithecus bieti | reverse complement strand
CACTAACTAGCCCAGGAAACTAACCCATTACATACACTAACCAGCCAGGATGCCAGATATCATTTACACTAACCGGTCCAGGAAGCCAACCATTATCTATACTAACTATTCAGGAAGCCAGCCCATTATCTACAGTAACCAGTCCAGGAAGTCAGTCCATCACCTACACGAACCAGTCAGGAAGTCAGTCCATCATCTACACTAACCAGCCAGGAAGTCCGTCCATCACCTACACTAACCAGCCAGGAAGTCAGTCCATCACCTACACTAACTAGCAAGGAAGTCAGCTCACTGCCTTCCGCTGAGTGCAGCGAGGGATGCAGGGCGTCTGGGAGGGGTACCTGGCAGAGCTGTTGGGG
>NW_016884080.1:0-463 GCF_001698545.2 Rhinopithecus bieti | reverse complement strand
CAACTCGCCCGGCTAGTTTTTTTTTGTATTTTTAGTAGAGACGAGGTTTCACTGTGTTAGCCAGGATGGTCTCGATCTCCTGACCTCGTGATCCGCCCATCTCGGCCTCCCAAAGTGCTGGGATTACAGGCTTGAGCCACCGTGCCCGGCCGCATTTATATTCTTAAGGATATTGGTCGGTAGTTTTCTTGCAATGCCTTTCATCTTAAAAGTATTTTCTAATTTCCGTTGTGATTTCTTTTTTGATTTGTTGGTTATATAAGTGTGTTGTTTATTTTACACATTTTGGTGAATTTCTCAAATTTCCTTCTGTTATTGATTTCTAATTTAATTCCATTGTGGTTATGGAGCTCACTTTGTATGATTTCAGTCCTTTTAAGTTTATTGACACTTTCTCTGTGGCCCAACATGTGGTCCCTCCTGCAGCCAGCCCCAGCACACTCAAGTGTGTGTGCTCTGCAGG
>NW_016884079.1:0-2031 GCF_001698545.2 Rhinopithecus bieti | reverse complement strand
CGTTTCATGGAGCAGTCTGTTACCACTGTCTTTGTTGAATCTGAGAAGGGATATTTTGGAAGGCATTGAAGCCTATCTTTAAAAGGAAATATCCTCAATTAAAACTGGGTAGAAGCTTTCAGAGAAACTTCTTTGTGTTATGTGAATTCATCTCACAGAGTTACAACTTCATCTTCATGAAGCAGTTTGCTAACACTACTTTTGGGTTATCTGCAAAGTGATATTTGGGAGTGCATTGAGGGCTGTGGTGAAAAGGAAATATCCTCAGATGGAAACTGGAATGAAGAGTTTTGAGAAACTGCATTTTGACATGTGAATGCAACTCACAGTGTTACACTTTTCTTTTCATTGCTCAGTTTCCTAATAAAGTTTTCTTGGAATCTGCAATGGGATATTTCTAAGTGCAATGAATCTTATGGTGACAAAGGAAATATCCACAGATAAAACCTGGAAGGAAGCTTTCTGAGAAACTGCTTTGTGATGTGTGAATTCGTCTCCCAAAGTTACTCTTTTCTTTCATGGAACAGTCTGTTACCACTGTCTTTGGGAAATATGAGATGGGATACTTTTGGATGTCATTGAGGCCTATCCTGATAAAGGAATTATCGTCAATTAAAACGAGAAAGAAGCTTTCTGAGAAACTTCTTTGTAATATGCGAATTCATCTCACAGAGTTACAACTGATACTTCATGAAGCAGTTTGCTAACACTACTTTCGGGAAATCTGCAAAGTGATATTTGGGAGCACATTGAGGGCTGTGGTGAAAAGGAAATATCGTCAGATAAATATTGGGAAGAATCGTTCTTCATTGTGACATGTGAATGCAACTAACTGAGTTCCACTTTTCTTTTCACTGATCAGTTTTCTGACAGAGATTTCTTGAAATCTGCAATGGGATATTTATTAGTTCAATGTAGCTTATGGTGACAAAGGAAATATCCTCAGAAAAAAAGTGGAAGGAAGCTTTCCGAGAAACTGTTTTGTGATGTGTGAATTCATTTCACAGAGTTACAATTCCGTTTCATGGGACATACTAATGCAACTGTCTTTGACGAATGTGAGAAGGGACATTTTGAATCTCATTGAGGCCTATCCTGATAAAGGAAATATCCTCAATTAAAACAGGATAGAAGCTTTCTGAGAAACTTCTTTGTTATATGTGAATTCATTTCACAGGGTTACAACTAAATCATCTTGACGCAGTTTGCTGACAGTATGTTCGGTGAATCTGCAACGCAATATATGGGAACGCATTGAGGGCTATGGTGAAAAGCAAATATCGTCAGATAAAACTGGAAAGAAGCGTTCTGAGAAACTGCAATGTGACATGTGAGTGCAACTCACAGAGTTACACTTTTCTTTTCATTGATCAGTTTGCTAACACTGTTTCCTTGAAATCTGCAATGGGATATTTGTTAGTGCAATGAAGCTGATGGTTACAAAGGAAATATCCTCACATTAAAACTGGAAAGATACTTTCTGAGAAACTGCTTTGTGATCTGTGACATTGTCTCGCTGAGTTGCATTTTCTTTTGTAGAGCAGTCTATTGCCACTGTCTTTGGGGAATCTGATAAAGGATAATTAGGATCACATTGACGCCTCTCCTGATAAAGGAAATATCCTCAATTAAGAACGTGAAAGAAGGTTTCTCAGAAATTTCTTTGTGCTATGTGCACTCATCTCATAGAGTTACAAGTGAGTCTTCATGAAGCACTTTGCTAACACTACTTTCAGATATCTGTAAAGCAATATTTGGGAGTGCTTTGAGGGGTATGGTGAAAAGGAAGTATCGTCAGATAAAACGGGAAAGAGGCATTCTGAGAAACTGCATTGTGACATGCGATTGCAACTCACAGAGTTACACTTTTCCTTTCATTGATCACTTTGCTGACCCTGTTTTCTTGAAATTTGCAATGGAATATGTCTTAGTGTAATGAAGGTTATGGTGACAAAGGAAATGTCTTCAGACAAAACTAGAAAGAAGCTTTCTGAGAAACTGCTTTGTGATGTGTGAATTCATCTCACTGGG
>NW_016884078.1:0-722 GCF_001698545.2 Rhinopithecus bieti | reverse complement strand
TCATAGCACTTATTCTAAAATCAACCACATAATTGGAAGTAAAACACTCCTCTGCAAATGCAAAAGAACAGAAATCATAATAAACTGTCTCTCAGACCACAGTGCAACCAAATTAAGACTCAGGATTAAGAAACGCACTCAAAAGCACACAACTACCTGGAAATTGAACAACCAGCTCCTGAATGACTACTGGGTACATAACGAAATTAAGGCAGAAATAAAGTTATTTGAAACCAATGAGAACAAAGAGATAATGTACCAGAACCTCTGGAACACAGATAAAGCAGTGTTAAGAGGGAAATTTATAGCACTAAATGCCCACATCAGAAAGCTGGAAAGATCTAAAATTGACACCCTAACATCACAATTAAAAGAACTAGAGAAGCAAGAGCAAACAAATTCAAAAGCTAGTAGAAGACGAGAAATAACTAAGATCAGAGCAGAACTGAAGGAAATAGAGACACAAAAAACCCTTTAAAAAAAGCAATGAACCAGGAGCTGGTTTTTTGAAAAGGTTAAAAAATAGATAGACCACTAGGTAGACTAATAAGAAGAGAGAAAAGAATGAAATAGATGCAATAAAAAATGATAAAGGGGATATCACCACTGAGCCCACAGAAATACAAACTACCTTCAGGGAATACTATAAACACCTCTGCGCAAATAAACTAGAAAATCTAGAAAAAATAGATACATTCCTGGACACATATACCCTCCCAAGA
>NW_016884077.1:0-425 GCF_001698545.2 Rhinopithecus bieti | reverse complement strand
CCTGCGGTGACAAATGAACTATCCTCACATAAATTCTAGAAAGAAACTATCTGAGAAACTTCTTTGTGATGTGTGAATTCATGTCACAGGGTTCTTTTCATGGAGCAGTTTGGTAGCATTGTTTTGGGGAATCTGAAAAGGGATATTTTGGATCTGCATTAGGACATTTGGGAGCACACTGAAGCCTATGGTGACATAGGAAATATCCTTAGACAAAACCAAAAGAAGCTTTCTGAGAAATTGCTTTGTGATGTGTGAATTCATCTCACAGATTTACACCTTTCTTTTCTTGGAGCAGTTTGCTAGCACTGATATCGTGGAATCTGCAAAGCGATATTCAAGAACGCATTGAGGCCTATGGTGAAAAGGAAATATCCTCAGACAAAACTAGAAAGAAAATTTCTGAGAAACTGCTTTGTGATGTA
>NW_016884076.1:0-506 GCF_001698545.2 Rhinopithecus bieti | reverse complement strand
TTGGGCACTCTCTAATTGGATGTCCTGGGTCTTCCCAATTCCTAGTCCTTTAATACCTGTTTTCTCCTTCTCTTATTCTGTTTAGTTCTTAAATTCATACAAAACCATATCCAGGCCATCACCAATAATTCTATACAAAAAATACTCCTTCTAACAACCCCACAATATAACCCCTTACCACAAAATCTTCCTTCAGCTTAGCCTCTCTCACTCTAGGTTCCCACGCCACCCCTAATCCTGCTCAAAGCAGCCCTGAGAAACTGCCCGTTATCTCTCCATACCATCCCCTAAAATTTTGCTGCCCCAACACTTCAACACTATTTTGTTTTATTTTCTTATTAATATAAGAAGATAGGAATGTCAGGCCTCTGAGCTCAAGCTAAGCCATCATATCCCTTGTGGCCTGCACATATACATCCAGATGGCCTGAAGTAACTGAAGAATCACAAAAGAAGTGAAAATGGCCTGTTCCTGCCTTAACTAATGACATTACCTTGTGAAATTCC
>NW_016884075.1:0-1108 GCF_001698545.2 Rhinopithecus bieti | reverse complement strand
GTTAAGGCCAACCAGAGAGAAAGCTTGGGTTACCCACAAAGGGAATCCCATCAGCCTAACAGCGTATCTTTTGGGAGAAACTCTACAAGCCAGAAGAGAGTGGGGCCAATATTTAACATTCTTAAGCAAAAGAATGTTCAACCCAGAATTTCATATCCAGTCAAACTAAGCTTCATAAGTGAAGGAGAAATAAAATCCTTTACAGACAAACAAATGCTGAGAAATTTTGTCACCACCAGGCCTGCCTTACAAGAGCTCCTGAAGGTAGCAGTAAACATGGAAAGGAACAACCAGTACCAGCCACTGCAAAACATGCCAAATTGTAAAGACCACCGATACTAGGAAGAAACTGCATCAACTAATGGGCAAAATAACCAGCTATCATAATGACAGGCTCAAATTCACACATAACAATATTAACCTTAAATGTAAATGGGCTAACTGCTCCAGTTAAAAGACACAGCCTGGAAAATTGGATAAAGAATCAAGACCCATCAGTGTGCTGTATTCAGGAGACCCATCTCATGTGCAAAGACACACATAGGATAAAATAAAGGGATGGAAGAAGATCTACCAAGCAAATGGAAAGCAAACAACAACAACAACAACAAATAGGGGTTGCAATCCTATTCTCTGAAAAAACAGACTTTAAACCAACAAAGATCAAAAGAGACAAAGAAAGCCATTACATAATGGTAAAGGGATCAATTCAACAATAAGATCTAACTATCCTAAATATATATGCACCCAATACAGGAGCACCCAGATTCATAAAGCAAATCCTTAGAGACCTACAAAGAGACATAGACTCCCACACAATAATAATGGGAGACTTTACCATCCTACTGTCGATATAAGACAGATGAACGAGACAGAAGGTTAACAAGGATATCCAGGACTTGAATTCAGCTCTGCACCAAGCAGACCTAATAGACATCTACAGGATTCTCTACCCCAAATCAACAGAATATACATTCTTCTCAGCACCACATGACACTTTCTCCAAAATTGCACATAGTTGGAAGTAAAGCACTTCTCAGTAAATGTAAAAGAACAGAAATCATGACAAACTCTCTCTCAGACCACAGTGCAATCAAATTAGAACTCA
>NW_016884074.1:0-1372 GCF_001698545.2 Rhinopithecus bieti | reverse complement strand
CAAGTGACACAGAGCAGGTTCAGAGAAAGCTTCCTTCTGGTTTCTCTCTGAGGTTATTTTATTTCGGGGTATTCTAAAGAGCATCTCCAAATCTCCTTTCTCAGATTCCACAGAAACAGTGATTTCAAACTGCTCAAGCCATAGAATGATTTAACTCTTTGAGATGAATACAAATATCACAAAAGAGTTGTGCAGAAAGCTTCTCTCCAATTTTCAATGGGAGACATTTCCTTGCTCAACACAGGCCTCCGGTTGCCACTTACTATCCCTTTGACAAAATCTCAGAGGCCGACTTTCAAACTGGGAAATGTAGAGTATGCTTTAACCCTGTGAAAAGAATGGGCATGTCAGAGAGCAGTTTTTTCGAGTGCTTCTTTCTGTTTTTTATTGGACGACATTTGACTTTTGCCATAGTCTTCAATGTGCTCCGAATATCACTCTTTTGGTTTTACAGGAACAGTGTTCAAACTGTGCCTTATGAGAACGTTAAAACTCCCTGAGTAGAGTGCACACATCACCAAGCACTTTCTCAGAAGCTTTTCTCCAGTATTTATCTGACTATATTTCCTGTTGACCATAGGACCGAATGTGATCCCAAATATCCCTTCGTGGATCCATCCACGAGGGAGTTTCCAAGCTGCATCAGGTAAAGAAAGCTTCATCTATGTGAGCAGAATAAACATAGAAAAAAGCAGATTCACAGAAAGTTTCTTTCCAGTTTTATCTGAATATATTTCCTATTTCACTATAGTCCTGAGTGTGCTCCTGAAAGTCCCTTCATGGATCCATCCACGACAGTGTTCAAGCTGTGTAATGTAAGGAAATCATTATCTCTCTGAGATGATTACACATATCACAAAGTAGTTTCCTAGAAAGCTTCATCCCAGATTTTGTCTGAGGCTATTTCCATTTTCATGATCGGCATCAACATGCTCCCAAATATCAGTTGGTACCTGTTTCTCCAGAAGGGTTTCCCCGACATTGTATGAGAAGAGAGGTATAACACTGTCAGTGGAATGCACACGTCACAAAGCAGTTCCTCGGAAAGCTTCTCTCCGGTTTCGATCTGAACATATTTCCTTTTCAACGTAAGCCTCAAAGTGCTCCCGAATGTCCCATCACACGCTAGAAATACACAGGGTTAAAAAACTACTCAATGTAAGGAGAGGCTTAACTAAACGAGAGGAATTAAGACTACAAAGAGTACTTTCACAGAAAGCCTCCTTCTGGATTTTACCTGAGGATATTTCTTTCTCCATGTTTTAAGGAATGTGCCCAAATCTCCTTCTTCAGATTCCACAAAACAGTGATTTCAATTAGCTCAATCCAAAGAACGGTTTAAATCTATGAGACGAATACACACATCGCAAAG
>NW_016884073.1:0-502 GCF_001698545.2 Rhinopithecus bieti | reverse complement strand
GAGTTTTGGGCTTTATCCTTGAGTGTTTTATGTTGTCATATACCAGGCCAGATTGTTTTAGGTAAAACAACACTCTTCATTTAAAATATACAGAGTCTTCTTTTTTTCAGCAGTGAGTAAGTCGAGCCCTCAGCGATTTTGGAGGAAAGAGAAATGCAAAGCCAGCAATTGTTTGTTAAAGAAGGATTAGAAATGGCTAGGAGAGAGTGAGTTTGATAGGGTGGTGGAGATCGCTGGGGAGAAGTAGAGGGTGGCATAAGAACAGGAAAGAGAATAAGAGTATGTATAAAAGTAAAGAATAGGACTTCATCAGGGTGAAAGTATTGGCATGTACTTTGTCACTGAAGATCTTCTATCCACTTAAAGAGAGACTTAAGGGTGGAAGTTTGAGGTAAAATCAGGCACCACTGAATACCAAGAGCCTGAAAACTGCTTCAGTGATTTGACTAATAAAGGCCAGTCCATTATCAGACTGTATAGAGGTGGGAAGGCCAAACCGAGG
>NW_016884072.1:0-931 GCF_001698545.2 Rhinopithecus bieti | reverse complement strand
GTTTCTCTCTAGAAATTGAATATTAATATCAAAATACACTAATGCAAGGCTACAGTTTGAGCCCATGTGTTGGAACAACAGAATTTTTTCATAGCATTGAACCACTCTTTCAAAGAAAATTTTGAGAAGTCTATTTTACTTTTAGTTACCTGGCCTAGGAGGCAGATATTCTATTTTTTAAGATAATTTATTGTGCTTTGTGCCTTTACATATTTTAGCAGTTTGGTTTGATTTCATAGTGACCTATGTTCCTATTTTGATTAAACGTTTTAAATCTTTGATATTTGACAAACTTCTCAAAATCAATGTTAAATCATTTTAATCGCCAAGCGACATTGGGACATTCCAGTGATACCTGGAATTTCTCCAAGGATCTGTAAAAGAGAGATATTAAACCCATTGGTTTAATGTGATATGTTAAATTACATGGGAAGCATTGACAAAATAAAAAATGATGTTTAAGCTTCTTCAAGTTATATTAATATAAATATGTTATTAATGTGTGTTCTAAAATTGTATAAAGTTCCTAGAAATCTAATATAACTTGGTAGAGATGCTATTAGTCATAATTTTGCTTTAGAAATATTAGTCATAATTTTGCTTTAGAATTGGCCAATGTCTTGGCCAGTTGTGTCATTTTATAATGAACTCTCATCAGGTTTTAACCATGTCCATTGTAATTCTTGATGTCTACTGTGAATTCCTTTATTTTCACGCTTTTCTGAAAGCTTCTTGCTAGCAATTATAATCCTGAAGTGTTATGTCTTTTTTTTTTTTTTTTTTTTTTTTTTTTGAGACAGAGTCTGGCTCTGTCGCCCAGGCTGGAGTGCAGTCACGCGATCTCGGCTCACTGCAAGCTCCGCCTCCTGGGTTCACGCCATTATCCTGCCTCAGCCTTCCCAGTAGCTGGGAATACAGGCACCCGCCACCA
>NW_016884071.1:0-934 GCF_001698545.2 Rhinopithecus bieti | reverse complement strand
AATTGAGTCTGAGCATTCTTTATGATGAGATTCAGATTATATTTTTTGCAGAAATACTACAGAAATTATCATGTGCCCCTTAAACCACCATTGCAAAATTATAACTGAGACAATGAAAGAGAGCTGACCTAACCAACTCCATCTTGTTTCTAAACTCCAAGCTGTCCTTGTTCATTTTGGGGCATAAGCTGAACTAAATATAGGAGAAACTTTGTTTACAGTTGAGCTTTGAAACAAAGATGATAACAGACCTTTTCCAAAACAAACTTCCGTCCTGCCTGGGGACTAGACTGACTTTGCAGGACTAACAAATTAGCCAGAAGATTCTAAATTATGGTTTAGGAGTCATGAAAATGGAGGCTGCAAGATCCTAAACCTTCACAAATTGCTCCTGGGAATAACATCACTATTGTAAAACCTAAGATCAGTGCTTGAGATATTTTCCAGACCCTGCACTTGATGGATCACCTGGCATCATCCAGATAAAAAAACTGGTCCATCTGGTCTTGTGATCCCCACCCAATAACTGATTTAGCACAAGATGACAGCTTTTACTTCCTATTACTTCATTTGCGACTCAATCAATTAGTACACCTGACTCACTCACCCTCTACCCAGCAAGTTATCCTTACAAACTGCAATCCCAGAGTTTGGGGGGAGACTGATTTGAGTAATAATAAAACTTCTGTTTCCCACACAGCTGACTCTGCATGAATTACTCTTTCTCTCTTGCAATTCCTATGTCTTCATAAATTGGCTTTCTTAGCAATGGGCAAAGTGAATGAATTGGGCCATTCTAAACCCTTCTCAGTGGATCATATAGGGGACATATGATATTCACAAGTTCTACTACTCATAAGAAAATATTATATCACTTAGTCAAAGTGATTTCTGCCAGGGTTCTCCACTGTAGTTATTGTTTTACTTTCATTAT
>NW_016884070.1:0-1287 GCF_001698545.2 Rhinopithecus bieti | reverse complement strand
CTTTTGGTGTTTTAGACATGAAGTCTTTGCCCATGCCTATGTCCTCTATTCTATATGGATAGGTTGGCCGCACCAGTCATCTCTGAATATTTTGAATAGGCTTGTGGATGGGCTGTCAAGTGGAATGTTAAATTTCAGAGTCACTCCTCATTCTAGAACTCGTGGTTTTACTGCTTGCTTCATGGATATATCAATTGTTTTCTCTAGAAGAAGAATTTCTGTCTACCTTTTAAATTATATCTAGCAACAGATCTCAAACTGTCTCTTAGGTGGCAGATGACTTTCCCTTATTTCTCCTAGGGATGCATTTCTCTCTCTGTTTTCATATTTCTCTGTTGTTTTCAGTAAAGTTTTGTTGGAAGACTGTTTTAAAATTTGCCCGGTAACCCATAACCCTACATTTTAATTAAATTAAATCATTTAATAGAATGAATTGTTTCCGTAGACGGAACTGCTGTTTGTCTATTTGTTTCAGAGTTAAGCATAACCTAAGGTATTTTTTTGTATACTTTCTAAAAAATTTTATCTACATATATACACTTTAATAATCTATGACTATTCAATGCCTTCCCAGTATATTTCTTTTAGCACTATTTATCTGTCTACCATGATAAATTAAGCTAAAATTCTCTGTATTCTTTTTTTTTCAGTAATTATGCTTCAATGTGAAGAGTCTTCTGAGATGATTTACAGATTAGTAGAAAAGATAAACAGAACATACATGGATATGAATATATATCGATATAAAAGTGTGATAAAAGTAAGATATTATAATAAGATTATCACAATGTTATCACCAATAATCAAATATTTTAAATTTACCTTTGTAACTAGTGTGTCTTACTATTTGAGGAGAACTGTAACAGGCATGGATTTGAAAATTTATTTTTTTTTCAGAAGGTTTATCAGCAACCACTGGGAAAATTGTTGGCCTTTGTGGAAGACAATTCATTGCTATCAGGCTAACCCTGTGAACTTTACTGTATTCATTCATCCAGTACAATTTCCCAATGTGGTTACACTTGAGCTTGAGTTGAGACGAGTCAGGTTTATGAACCATTCAGTTCCAATTGAATTCAGTCTACTTTGTGGTACACTGAACTTCCATAATTTAGAAACATGTATCATTTTAATAGCGCAAGCTTTTAAGTAAAATTTTAAGGTAAAACTTAACAAAATAAAAAAATATATATATAATTTTATTGGTTTGTTATAACAAATAGAATTTTAGTTTAATAAGATTTGAAATGTCTATTCTGAATATAATTTGTTACCTTGTATGAGGAA
>NW_016884069.1:0-1213 GCF_001698545.2 Rhinopithecus bieti | reverse complement strand
TATATGTATGTATTTTTGCTCCTATTGTAATTTAGATTTTTTTTGAATTTTTTTCAGATATTTCATTGCTATTGTATAAAATACTACTGATTTTGTATGTTGATATTATACCTTGCAACTTTACTGAATTTGTTATTAAGTCTAACAGCTTTTAAATTGAGTTTATGGGGTTCTCTATATATGAGATATGTTGTCGGCAAACAACAACAATTTAACTTGTTCCTTTTATTTTAAAACGTTTTCTTTCTCTTGCTTAATTGCTCTGGCTAGGACTTCCTGTACTATGCTGAATAACAGTGAAAATGGACATTATTGTCTTTTCCTGATCTTTCAAAAAATGATTTTACTACTTACCAATGAACATGATGTGATTTATGGCCTTTATTGTGTTGAGGTGTATTTCTTCTATAGCTAATTTGTTGAGCGTTTTATCAGAAGGTGATGTTAAATTTGTCTTTTTTATTTCCATCTTTTGAGATAATAGTATGTTTTTTTGTCTTTCACTGGGCTAATATGGTTATTTTAGTCCCTGTGTATTGTTAAAACAAAATGCCAAAGACTGGGTAAATTAAAAGGACATAGATTAATTTTCTCACATTTCTGGAGGTTGGGAATTCCAAGATCAAAATACTAGCAGATTTATTGACTGGTGAGTGCCTACTCGCTGCTTCTAAGATGGTGCCTGTTGCTTCATCCTCTGAAAAGAAGAAAGCTGTGCCCCCCTCCATGGGGAATAAACAGAAAGGCCAGGGTATCAAACTCCTTCCTTCAAGACCTTATCTAAGGTTACCTACTCCCATTCTGAAGGTGTAGTTCTCATGACTCAGTCATCTTCTAAAGGCCACATCTCTTAATATTGTTGCATTGAGGATTACATTTCAACATGAATTTTAGAGGGATCACATATTTAAGTGGTGTATCACACTTATTGATTTGTAAGTTAGGCTTTTAGGAAAATAAGAATTTAAAGTCCCTAAAATTGTAGAATGAAGGAAAAAATATATATGTGCAAAATCAATTAAGTAATAGAGAAGAAAAGAGATGATCAACAAAGCAAGAAAATAGGTCTTTAAAAAATATGTAAAGCATGTATTAAGAAAATAAAAAAAAAACAAATAATATGATGAGAAGATAATGCTAGTAGAAATTAAATACATTAAAAGAATAAACTTTATACCATTAAAAATTTCTTTAAAACTTAAAGACTTTATGC
>NW_016884067.1:0-201 GCF_001698545.2 Rhinopithecus bieti | reverse complement strand
AAAAAAACCCCAAAAAAACCCCTTCCCAAAAAAAGGGGAAAAAACCAAGAACAAAAAAAAAAAAAAAAAAAATGCCTTGGCCTTCACGATAGGCCATTGCCAGCCTTGCATCCCATGCCCCACTATACCCTGCATACCCTGACCTGTAGTTAAACTGAACTATTTCCTGTTCCCTCTTGAAGCCCCACACTTTCTTTTCTC
>NW_016884065.1:0-1070 GCF_001698545.2 Rhinopithecus bieti | reverse complement strand
GTTCTTGTAGATTCTGGATATTAGCCCTTTGTCAGATGGATAGATTGCAAATTTTTTCTCCCATTCTGTAGGTTGCCTGTTCACTCTGATGATAGTTTCTTTTGCTGTGCAGAAGCTCTTCAGTTTAATTAGATCCCATTTGTCAATTTTGGCTGTTGTTGCCATTGCTTTTGGTGTTTTAGTCATGACATATTTGCCCATGCCTATGTCCTGAATGGTATTGCCTAGGTTTTCTTCTAGGGTTTCCATGGTTTTAGGTCTTACATTTAAGTCTTTAATCCATCTTGAGTTAATTTTGTGTAAAGTCTAAGGAAATTGTCCAGTTCCAGTTTTCTGCATACGGCTAGTCAATTTTCCCAACATCATTTATTAAATAGGGGATAGTTCCCCATTGCTTGTTTTGTCAGGTTTGTCAAATATCAGATGGTTGTAGATGTGTGGTGTTATTTCTGAGACATCTGTTCTATTCTATTAGTCTATATATCTGTTTTGGTACCAGTACCATGCTGTTTTGGTTACTGTAGCCTTGTAGTGTAGTTTAAAGTCAGGTAGCATGATGTCTCCAACTTTGTTCTCTTTGTTTAGGATTGTCTTGGCTATACGGGCTCTTTTGGTTCCATATGAGATGTAAAGTAGATTTTCTAATTCTGCAAAGAAAGTCACTGGTAGGTTGATGGGAATAACATTGAATCTATAAATTACTTTGGGCAGTATTGCCATTTTACAATATTGATTCTTCCTATCCATGAGCTTGGAGTGTTTTCCATTTGTTTGTGTCCTCTCTTATTTCCTTGAGCAGTGGTTTGTAGTTTTCCTTGAAGAGATCCTTCACGACCTTTGTTAAGTTGTATTCCTTGGTATCTTATTCTCTTTGTAGCAATTATGAATGGGAATTCATTCATAATTTATCTCTCTGGTTGTCTATTGTTGTATAAAGGAATGCTTGTGATTTTGCACATTGATTTTGTATACCAAGACATTTTGAAGTTGCTTATCAGCTTAAGGTGTTTTAGGCTGAGACGATGGGGTTTTCTAAATATACAATTATGTCATTTGCGAGCAGAGACAAT